>NC_143414.1:1061484-1213125 GCF_059467195.1 Physcomitrium patens
ATGGACTCCAATACTACAATGAGATAGTTGTAGGATTTGGAAAGGCTCATGAGCAATGTCAATACAATGTCCTTATTATCAACTGGTTTGTCAACAACTGCTAGTTGGTTAGCAAGTGCTTTTACCTTGTTAACATGAGCCATGAGGTCATCTCCTTCTTCCATCTTTACTGTCAAGAACTTCCTTCTTGTCCAAAGGATGTTGGCAAGGTTTTTACTCTCATAGATGTTGCAAAGAATCTTCCATGCTTTCGCTGGTCCATTACAAGCTATAACATGTGAAAATTTGGCATCATCAAGGTTTATTGCAATCATCCCAAAAGCCTTCCTTTCACAACGTTTGTACTCCTTCTTCATTTTGATATCAGTATTGTCACTTGGAGGGTCTTCACTTTCATCAACAATGTCTCAAAAGTCCAATGAAGCCAACAAAAGCTCCATTTTCTTCTTCCAATGGTAAAAGTCGTCACCCCTAAACTTTTCAATCACTCTCAAGCTCTCACGCTCACTTGAAGCCATATCTAAGGAAGGGATGTGTGAAAGAAAATCAAGAAAAGAAGATATAGAACTCTCAAAATCAACAAGAAGGTGTTGTTGCCTTAGAAATCCAAAATGCCCTCTTTTTAAGTAAACAAGTGATTTCACTCTTGTATCACTCTCAACTTCACATATAAGACTTCTCACAAGTCTTACACTCTATCTAAACCTCTTGTATAATCTTTCTTACTCTTCAATCACCCTTCTTTTTTCACAAAATACTTCTAACGTTACAAAATATACTTCTTGTGAAAATAGAATAATCTCTTAAGAAGTTAAGTACATAAAACCACAAAATTAGAACATCAATGATAAGTTTCAGCAAAGAAATATAACACTAGAGTTCTAAAACATCATTATATGGAGTCTAACATCAACAAAGACTATGAGTGCACTTAACAATAAATAAGAGCAAAATTACATCAACAACTAGATGCATAAGAAGGTTTAGAAGATAACAAACTCAAACTTCAGCAATAACCATAAGATTTACTCCTTACAACAAGAAAGAATTCAAAGTACTTCAAAACTCACAAGTAAAGGTGAGTGGGCCCATAACCTATTAAAAAAACAAGTACTTAGAAGACACAACACTTAGCATCAGCAAGGTTGCACAGAAAGAGAGTATGGAATAAGATATCTCTCACTTCCAACATCCATTACTTATAGGTGGTAGTTGCTGCCTTAAAAGACAATGTCCACTCTTTGACTTTTACACACATGGCCCTAGGATCCTTTTGGCATCTCACGAGTCCCAAGAGTATCCTATGTCCAATACTAATTACTCTTACGTCTTACACACATGCTCTTAGGATCCTTTGGCATCTCACAAACTACGAGGGTATCCTATGACACACACTAATGACTCATACTTAGTCTTCAAATATTTCCTTGTTAATACTTTATCCTTTTGATTTTGACTCTTGGTCCATGACTTCGTCCTATATCCATTGGATGCCCTTACCATATACTAAGAATCAAACTTTTGACCACTAGCAACTTACCTAAAGTAATATCCTATACAAGGTAACATTTTCTACTTTTACTTTAATAATATGCAGAATCCTTCTTCACGACAACGAGTCTTTTTTTGCTTAGTAAGAGGTTTAAAACATATTGCATCAATTTGCATATCCTCTATTTTTGAATGTATGTGTTGAAAAGATATTTGTGTTGCCATCAAATTGTAGTAACATTGAGGCCCATTTGTACAACTCTCATATCAAAATTTAAAAATTCGATTGTCATATTTCACAAAAAAGTTAATTGTTTGACTCAATGTTTGAGGATTAGATAAGTTGAACATCAATTTTTTTACTTCATATTGTAATCCATAGAGAAATTGGCTAATAAATGCAACATCATGTCACTTGATATCAATTGTAAATTGTCAAAATTATAAAGCATATAATGTTACAGATCAATTACCTTGTCGTAAAATATGGATCTTATTGGTTGCAATACGAGTTGCATCATATTCTCCATCCATGGACTAGAATTTCACTAAAAATACATCTAGATTATCCAATATTGGATTTCATTGTTCAAGAAAAGATGAAAACCATGATAGTGCTGAACTTGAAAGATGTCTACTAATGAATTTAACTTGTGATTCTGGAGTTGGATAGCTTTGAGGTTGAAGTTCAATTACAAGTTGTACTTGATTGATATATCTTTGAAATTTGGATCTTGTACCATCAAACTTCTCAAGCAAAATAATTCTTAGTTCTCTAACACTTGAAGGATGTTCCACCATGGGTAAAGGGACATGATTTGGTGCAGATGTTGACGTAGCTCTAATCATCTCTATATCTTCACTTCCTACCATTCTCATTGATCCTTATGGTCGTAAGCTAAATTGATGCATCGCAACCATCAACTTCCTCAATTTCTCTTGCATTTGTACCATTCTATTATTCATTTCAACAAGCTTTGTCATAATAACACTCAAAAAAATATCTAATATCACTCAAGATAAGTAGAAGAAAAGACTTGAGGACAAAGAAAATACTAAGAATAATATCAGTTTAAAAGAGGATAATCCACAACTTCTAATATGCTCATGAGAAAGGAGTAATTCACTCTTAATCAAAATAAGACAAAGCTCTGATATTATAAGTGTATTCTTGTCAATCTATCAAGGATATAACCTAAAAGATGATGCAAGAAGCAATAAAATCCATCTCAAAGAAACAGTAACAAAATAGAAATAAAGAAGTACATATATTAAAAAGAAACTAGAATAGTTTATTGCCAAAAGACAAGAAAACTTGAAACTCTTGAAACTAGACCAGAAGCAAGAAAAGAATTAACAAGAGTGAAGAGGGCTTCACTCTTGTCTCTATATATACTATCTAATTAAGGGCTATGTGATAATATTCTATAGGACCTTCAATATGTCTTGACTTTATAGGACACATGCCTTGACTTATAAAGTAAGTTTTTCTATGTGTAGGCCACATATTTAGCTTGGTCTTCAAGCTAATAACATGTGTAGTACATGGCCAACTTGTTGATGACTTTTTAATCCAATGAATCAATTATAGATACCTATAAAGTCAAAGCAGTATCTATAAAGCTTCTAAGAAGTTTCTATAGAAGATATTATAGAATTAATTTATTTTTACTTACTTCTATTTAATTCTACCTATTTATATAGATAATTATTGGCTTTCATGTGTATGTCCGTGGCACTCTAAAAAGTCACTCTAAAATGATATAATATTGAACTAGAATAATTTTTGCCAAAAACAAGAAGATTAGAAAGACTTGAAACAAGATTAAAGACTAAAAAGGCATTTGCAAGAGTGAAGAAGGCTTCACTCTTGCCTCCATATATACTCTTAATTAGGAATTATGTGGCAATGTCTTATAGGACCTCTAAAATGTGTTGACTTTGTAAGATAAGTATCTTAATTTGCAAGGCAAGTTTTTTACATATACGCCACTTAATAAGCTTGTTTTGCAAGCTATCAATACATGATTAACTTCTTGACTAAGTTTCTAATCAACTAATTAATTACAAATACATGTAAAGTCAAAGCAACATCTATGAACTTCTAGGAAGCTTCTCTAGAAGGTATTATGAAATTAACCTACTTTTATTTATTTTTATCTACTTCTACCTAATCATATAGGTATTCACTAAAATACATATGTATATCCATAATATTATCCGCCCTTCTAGAAAAAAGTTTCATAAAGAGCAATCATCATATGTTGATGAAATCCAAGTTGTGGCAAATTATATTTGCCACATATTTTGATCTTTGTTCTCTTTGAAGATGGTAAATAAGCCCTCTCAGCTATTAATAAAGTTCCATACCAAGGCAAGAAGATCACTCTATTATTTGATCATTGTTGAAGCCTTCATAACTCTCTTCAAATAAAACATTTGAAACACCATCAGGACTTGTTCTTACTTCTAATAAAATCACCAAACATTAAGAGTCTCTTCCAAGGTCATGATATCAAACATGTAATATCTCACCATCTATTTGAAGAAAGGTATGTTGTTCTTAAAGATCTTCATCTCAATTACATCATCTTGAAGGTTGTGACAATCGCAATGTCTCACCTAATAAGTCAACAAGTGAAAGCTCTTAAATCAAATCTATTAGTTGTTGGTTTTCCATCTCTTTAGTATTACAAATATATAGAAGCTACAAAAAAAGATAAAAGATAGGATGATATCTTCTTTGGATCTAATTTCATTTATAGCAAAGATTTGCTAGTCTTCATCTTAATTTTGATGGATGTTGTTAATGAAAAGTGTCAACTTTCTTTATTGCATTTGTAAGATTCTTTGTTGGCTTCCATGTGTTTTCAGTAATATCATATCTATGCCAATAAACAAGATATATCAACCTATTTCCATGCCACCTTGAATCTAAGATTTCTTCTATCTCAAATTCTTGATTATTATCCACTTCTATAGAAGGAGGTGGCATTTGTCTTCTTTCTAAGATATTCACTATCTTATATGGCTCAAAAAGAAATACATAAAATGTGGGATAGATCTTCATAGACTTTGATAGAAATAATCAATAAGCAACAATATTGACTTATTTACTAATAAGAAAAGGTCCAAGACTATAATAATCTAACTTATCACAAGGATAAGTAGTCTTGATATTGCAACGAAGTTGCCATACATTATCATTCACATTGAATTATGGTTGTTTCTTGCAATATGCATCTACATTAATCTTTTGTTGTTCTTGAACTCTCTTTAACTGCATCTTCATTGTTGCATGTAGCTTTGACAAACAATTTGCCAAATCATTTGTCATAGGATTATCAACTTTTAAAAAGTTAAAAGTATCAAGTCATAGATAATAACAAAGAAATGTGTTTGTTGAGTGGAAGAATATACCAAATTATTGTATGCAAACTATGCCAATGAGAAAACAATTGTCTAATCATCTTCATGATAATTGATAGTACACTTTAAGTACTACTCCAAAATTTGATTCATCCATTTTATTTGCCCATTAGTTTGAGAATGAAAAGCTAAAGAGAGCTTTAAATCCACTTTTAAAATCTTGAAAAGAGTCCTCCAAAATCTTAATATAAATTGACTCCATCTATCCAATATAATATCTTTAGACAATCCGTGATAGTGATAGATATTATTAAGAAAAAAAAAAAAAAATTACTTAAAATAGATTTTATACATAGTACAAAATGAGCAAACTTGATAAAATATTCTGCTACCATGAATATAAAATCATACAAACTTAAGTCTAGAAGATTCATGATAAAATCCATAGAAACAAAAGACCATAGATGTTTTGAAATAGGTAATGGCTGAAAAAGTCTATAAGGTCAATGGCGAGGAGTTTTGGATCTTAAACAAATATCACATGATTGTACAAAGTCTTTGATTGCCTTCTATATTTCAAGCCATGAAAAATCTCTTGATATTAGCTCCAAAGTCTTATTGTATCTAAAATATCCAGCTGCTAAAAAGTCATAATAAGTTTGAAAAATATATAATTATGCCCTACTTTTTGGAATGTATAATCATCCCTCAAAATAGAGTAGATTGTTTTTGAATTCAAACTTGAAAGTATTATGAAACTGAAAAGAATTATTCTTGATATCATAGATAAGAAGATTAGAGGATATACTTGATTGAGTTTGCTTAACAAAGGTTGAATCAACAATCAATGTTGGTTTTATTACTTGAAGATGAAAATGCTTTAGCTTCAAGAAAATTGTTCTTTGTTAATCAAAAGATGCATCTCCTTCTTTTGGTACAAGATAAGAACATCTAGAAAGGACATCCAACAAACCTTTTTATTTTTGGATCAATAAATAAACTTGAAATTAAATCTTTATAAAGATATGCTCCAAAAAACTTGGCAGCAATTCAAAATATATACCGACATGAAGTAGTCAAGGTTCTTGTAATCTGTATATACGATGTGAAGAGGGCAAGTCTCTTCGAGAGAACATAGGGTTCTTAATTGTAAGTGGATTATAAAAAAGCACAATTTTACTCAAATGAAGTCAAATATATATATATATATATATAAATA
Organism: Physcomitrium patens; assembly: GCF_059467195.1. Taxonomy (NCBI): domain Eukaryota; kingdom Viridiplantae; phylum Streptophyta; class Bryopsida; order Funariales; family Funariaceae; genus Physcomitrium; species Physcomitrium patens. The sequence continues at coordinate 1,067,564 of NC_143414.1, forward strand.
AAAAAAATAAAAAAAGATTAAGTACAAAATTTAAACTAATTTTTTTCATGTATGAAGATACATCCAACCCCTAACTCAAATCTTAAATCTAAACCTTGTCTTATTAAAACACCTATAACTCACTTAACATTATTCTAATCTAAGAAAAATTAATCATGTTGAGCTTAATTCAAGCTACAAACTTCAAATTATTAAAGTCCATAAACAAAATCTTGAAATAATCAGATCCAAATCAACAAGAAAAAAAATTGGCTACTTGTTGTAGTCATTGCCTTTAAAACCTCCATCTACGAATTAGTTTGGATTTCTTTTTTCAGAGGTCTTTTTCTTGTGTGCTAAGGCTTATTGAAAAGTTAAAACTGAGCTCTAGCTTTTTTAAAATTCTCAAAATAAAAAAAAATAAAAAAAATCCAGTAAATGGCATAAAAAGTACCAAATGAATCTTAAATTTTGCTGCCTAAAAACTCAAGTAACCTCCTTCTTACAAATTCATAAGAATCTTTCATATTACAGCTCTGCTTATTGCATGAAATAGCTTATTGAAAAGCCAACAACAAGATCCGGATTTTCCTAAAATTTTAAAATAAAAAGATGAAAATTCAGGAAATGCAATAAAAAAACCTCAAACCAATCTTGAATCTTACCACTCAAAAACTTTAGTAACTCCCTTCTCACAAATTTGTTTGGATCTCTTTCTTTATAGCTCTATTTTTTGCATGCTATAGCTTGTTGGAAAGCTAACAATGTGATCTAATTTCTTTCAAAATTTATAAAAAAAAAAGATGAAAATTCCATAAGTAGCTTTCAAAATTACAAAATAAGCTTAAATCTTATCCTTTTCCAAAATTTCCAATGACCCTTCTTTTTATTCCTTTCAATATCCAGCATCCTTTCTCTCCCCCCGTCCTCCTCATTTTAAAAAAAATTAAAATAATTGATGCCAAAAATCCCTATTCCTAATCTTCTTTCAATATCTATCTTGAATCACTATAAAATCGGATATCTATCCTAAAAAAAAATAACTTGAAGCTCAAATAATCCATTTAAGATAATAATTTTATATTCTAAATTCTATTCAAATTTTTAAATATATTAGTATTATATCTTCCCTCTTATAAGTAAAATTAATCATTCTCTAAATATCTTTGATACACTTAAATTAAATGCATGAAAATAATGGTGACTAGACTTGAGGTGCCTTCTAAATAATGATGCCATTTTTGAAATGAATCCACGATTGCAAAAAGCTCTTTGCTGTGGATCTCATAATTAATCTTGATTGCTGAAAAAAATTTAGAATAGAAAGCCATTGGATGGAGTTTTTTATTTACTCTCATTTGTAATAATATTACATCTAAAATAAAGTTTGATACATCCATTTCTATAAAAAATGTCTTGGAGAAGTCAACATAATATAAGATTGATACAAAGATAAATTCTTTTTTTAAAGCATCATATAATGCTTTGGCTTCATTATTCCACTCAAGTTTGTCTTTACAAGTCAAATGTGTAAGTGGATCTCCAACATGAGAAAAAAAATTGATGAAGATCCAATAGTAATTAACAAAGGCCAAAAAACATTCTACATCTCTTATTGTTTTTGAAATCTTCCAATCTATGATAATGCATACTAGATTATATGCTCTTTATAGATCTATTTTTGTATAAATCTTTATTTGATTGAATTGATTAAGAAGTCTTCAAATTAAAGGTCGAAGATACTTATTCTTAATGGTGATCTTATTCAGTCCTCAATAGTCTACACATATCTATAGAGATCCATCTTTTTTCTTCATAAATAAGATAGGAGCCTTGACTATAGGTTAAAAATGGCATATAAAATTCTAAGCCAAGTTTTCATCAATGTATTCCTTCAGTGCACCCAACTTATTTTGTGATAGGCTATAAATTAGTCCAAATGGTGGTTGAGCTCTTTCATAAAGATTCATGGAACAATCTTAAAGACAATGTTTTGAAAAAATATCTAAATTTTACTTTTTAAAAACGTACTTAAAATCTTGATACTAGCTAAGAATACTACTTGACATCTTTTTACCATCAAAAATAGACATTTCATATATAACAAAAGATAAGCATTCTTATGCAACATGCATGAAAGCTCTCACACCTACTAGTAACGGTGTAGATATATTAGACTTATGTATTTCTACTTGACTAACAAGATTTTGGATTAAACTATCAAAAAAATTAAAGTTACAAGAAATCCAATCTATTTGAAGATTGTACTTTTCTAACTAAGATAATCTTAAAATAATTAGATTGGACAAAGATGTTATTACATTAAATATTACTATATTATTATGATCTTTTATTGTTATATCTAAAGGAATAGTTTCATGTCTAATATCTCCAAAAGATAATAAATGACCATCTATGACTTCTACATATATAGGTTTAATTTTCTTAGCTAACAATATCTCTTGTTTTTTAACAAAATCTTTATTTATAAAACAAGCTAAAGCTCTTGAATCTAACAAAGCTAAGACTTTGTGATTTTTTGGTCCTAAATAAACTTCTATTATAAAATAAGGTGAAAGGTCTAAAAAGAGAATATAACTTTTATTAGGATTTTTGTAAGATTTTAACTATATAGTCCTTATTGTAGCTAGAGAAACTCATTTTTAAGCAAATAGTCTTCTTTGGCAACCATGCTTCTCATTTTTTGGTGGCATTGTTTCTTTGGATAATATTGAACAATATGTTTAGCTTCTCTACAATATAAGAATAAGCCCTCTTGATATTGTCGAGTCTTTTTTAATCCCTAAGAGATTTAAAATATACCATATCAATTTGCATTGGATTTGGTCTTAATGAATAAGTTTCTAAAAACCTAGGATTTTTTGTCATTATTTGATTTGTTCCTTTCCAGCCAAGTTTTATTCTTAACGTCTTTTAAATAATTGATTATTACATGTAATAGCATGAATAATAAATTATTTCAAAGATTCTTCTTTTGCCATTGTTAATAACAAATCTTTCATAGTATCCTTCAATCCATATCAAAATTGATTGATAAGAGTTTTGATATTCTAATCCACGTTGCAAGCAAGGTTTTGGAATTTAGCAATATATATGGCGGCTGACCGTAATCCTTACCATAAAGATAAGAGCTTAGTCTCTACTACTCTTTCTTGATCATTTTTTTTGAATGTGGCCATAAACACTTCTAGGAATGAATTCAAATCATAAAGGAGTTACAAATCTTTTTTCATTAAAAGTGCAAATCAAAAGAAAGTACTTCCTAATAGAAGTACACTTACAAATCCAACTTAAGTAAATCCATCAAGGTATTGGTAGAGATGCAATCTTAGATAGAGCTTGACTTGTTGCAAAAATCCTCAAAAATTTTGATCTTCTTCCATCAAACTTCTTAGGCATATTAATCTTTGTTCCCATTATACTTGTAGAAGCAAAACTTCTTAGATTTGGTTGTGAGGTTGATTTATTTGCTTCCTTCAACTATATAAGTTCTTGATGGAAGCTTTGAATTTTTTCTATAAGTATAGGAATAATATTTCTATGATTTACATTGAAAATACATGAGATTTCTATCCTTCGAGTATTGACAAGCTCATGAAGATCTGTAAAAGCTATAAATCTATTCTTATTTCTATTAAGAGTAGCATCAATAATCTTTCCTTCTATATACAAGTCAAAAAAATTAAAAAAGTGAAATTAGAGGAAGGTAATCTTCAACCTCTAATATTAAATAAAAATTTCTAAAAAGAAGGTTAATCTACTCTCTTTTAAGAAAAGATCACTATTAGAAAACAAGATTGTGTGTTTAAAGGTGGATAGTCCACAACCTTCAAAATACAACAATAGAAGTAGGATAATCTATTCACTTATAAAATAAGACAAAAACAATAAGTTAGCATTCTTATCAAACTATCAATGATATGAATCTCAAAGAAAGAAATCTTCAATATATTCTTGTATCATTAAAAAAAACTAGAAAGTCACTTAAAAATGATATAATATTGAACTAAGATGGCTCTTGCCAAAAACAAGAAGAGTAGAAAGTCTTGAAATAAGACTAAAGATTAGAAATGTATTGACAAGAGTGAAGAAGGCTTCACTCTTGCCTCCATATATACCTTAACTAAGAACTACGTTGCAATGTCTTTTAGGACCTCTAAAACATGTTGACTTTGTAAGACATGTATCTTAACTTACAAGGCAAGTTTTCTATATGTATACCACATAGTTCGCTTATTTTACAAGCTACCAACACATGATTAACTTATTGACCCAATTTCTAACCTATTAATCAACTACAAATACAGGTAAATTTAAAGCAATATATAAATATATATATATATATATATATATATATATATATATGAAGCTTCCAAAAAGCTTCTCTAAAAGGTATTATGAAATTATCTTAATTTTATCTATTTTTATTTATTTCTATCTAATTATATAGGTATTTATTAGAGTACATATATATATATATATATATATATATATATATATATAGTTATATATATTCGTGATACAAAAGTCAATAGAAGTCAAGATACATGTATAAAAAGATTTATCTTTTTCAAGAAACATCAAAAGAACTTCTTAAATATGAATTTATTCTTTAAATAGGTCATGTATCTATAATAATTTTCTATATAATTTCTTACTTTTGAACAATAATTGAGATATTTAGTTTGTAAAATATATGGCTCTTAGAAAGCTTCTACAAGGCTATTATGCTAATTAATTTATATTAAATAAAGTCAAATTTATTTTTTATTTTTTTTTAATATTTTTCTTATATTTTAATTTTAATATAAGACTCTTTAATTTCTTTATTGTTGGTATAATAGATGTCCATATTACTAAAAAAATAAAAAAGTGAATAAAAATAAATAGAATAAAATAGAAATATATTAAAAAAAAAAAAAAAAATTCAAAATATTTAAAACATTAGATAATTGGACTTTTATGATATTTTAAAAAAATATTAAATCTTGTTCTATAAGTTTCTTAATTTAAAAAAAAAATGATTTAAAGAAACCTACTATTTAATACTGAAGCCATAAGCTTTAGTCTTATTAATATTTTTAGTATATTCAAGACTTTCTAAGTCATTTTGCATTAGTAATAGCTATTTTAGTTTCTTTTTATTTTAAAAATATCTCTATTTTTTACTTTTTATTTTTTATTTTTTATAGCAATGTAAGAATGTAATGTCTTCTTTTTTTTTTTACTTATATCCTAAATAATTAAATCAATTCTTTCTAAAATCTTTAAATTTTATAAGTAATATATAATTTTATTTTTTAATTTTTTTCTTCAATATATATAAATAGATTATCTTTTTATAAGTATTTTTAAATGCACATCTTTGATATTAATAATAAAAATACTTAATTTTCTTCTATATACCATCTAATAGTTTATAAAAATAATTATTTATATTTTTCTTTTATAAAAATTTTAAAAATTGATTAAAAATAATAATAATAATAATATAATAAATTATATTTTTATTAAAATTAAATAAAATTATTTAATAAACATATATATTTACTAATATATATATATATATATATATATATATTCATACTAGTAGAAATCCGTACCATTAGTCTTTAAAAAGTTTTAATAATATAATTTGTAGTTGCTAAATCAAAAATTGACCACTACTAAAAAAATATTGATAAAGTATATATATATATATATTTCTTTACTATAATTAGAAAATATAATATTTATTTATTATAAAATTTTAAATAACTAAATCAAAAGAACTTTGAGATAAATTACATTTATATTTTCTCATGTTGCTTTTTTTACAACCAATTAAAAGATATCTTAGTCTCATTATGTTAAATCCCAAGTTATCTTATAAATTTTGTAATTTAAATATTTTATATAATAATTTATAATTTTTATTGATTTTTGAATTGAATAGTTTTAATATAACAAAAACTTGATGGTGTTATTGTTATTTCTTTATTTATTGCATAAAATAGACTTGTATCATATTTGACTACATATATCATGTATCATGTATCATGTTTTATGTACTAGATTATTGATTTTTTAACTTTGTTAAAGTCAGTTGATTACAACTCTTTTATATTGAGACTCAACAATTGACTATATCTGCCACATATATAAAGCAATTTGTATTCAAAAAACTTGCAAATTTTTAGTCTGCAATTTTTTTAGAATCGAAGAAATTAAAGACTATTATATAGCAAAAGCAAGAACTTTGATGCAAGAAATAAGTTGTTAAGTGTGTAGTTACACAAAACAAACAATAAATTCACTCATAGTTTTATTTTGAATATGATGTCATAGTAGATTGCACATATTCGACTAATCAACATTATAAATGGGTCACCACATTGACTCATTTTTAATAGTAACATCTTTTAAAAATGATAATATAACTTGGATGAATATAAGATTTTGACCCACAAACGTCATGCATGCATCTACTATTATAGTTTGGATACAAAATAAAACACCACTTTGAGTTTCAAAGAGCTTTTCAAAATTGTAGCATTAGAATTTTCTTCCTATGACTACTCCTTGATATAGACACATAATCATTACATTGATTGCTCTCCACTATATCTTAAATTATATATATACACACACACATCAATCAATTGATGTATCAAATTTGTAATGCTAGGAACTATTAACCACTAAAAAGCCTAAAAAAGAACCATAAAATCAAGTGCATTCTACAAATAAAGCATATTAAAATGTAAAAAAAAACTATATTACAATAAATTCTATAAGCACAATTTGTCAAAGACATGAATTTCAAAGAAAGGAAAACTCAATATACTCTTGTGCCACTTGAAAAGAATAGATATTCACTCAAAAATAGTATAGTTATGAAATTAGAATGGCTATTGCCAAAGACAAGAAGACTAAAAAGTCTTAAAACAAAACCAAGGACTAAAAAAATATTAACAAGTGTAAAGAAGGCTTCATTCTTGCCTCCAAATATATTATCTAGTTTGAAGTTATATGAAAACATTCTATAAGACCTCCAACATGTGTCTAATTTGCAAGACATATGTCATAACTTACAAGAAAAGTTTTCTATATGTGCACCATATTGTTAACTTACACCATAAGCTACTAATACATGCAATACATAGCTAACTTGTTGGCCAAGTTTCTAACCTATCAATCAACTACAAACATGTATAAAATCAAATATAAGCCTATGAAGCTTCTAAAAAGCTTTTTCATAAAATAATATGAAATCTACTTATATTTACCTTCTATCTAACACTTCTTATTTAAACAAATATATATGTCCATGACACAATCACTTGGAGATAGTTGTATATGCCATATGATTACAACAACAAAAAAGTACAAAACATGACTTTTATTCTACAATATGCTAGTAATTAAGTTTTAAAATATAATAATATTTTGGAGTACTATAAGCATACTAATAATGACCTACAAACTTTTAAGAGACTCTATATGGCCAAACTACTATGTTAAAAAGAAGTATTGAATTTAATTTTTAATTAAAATTTATTTAAATTTTAAAATATTATACCTTTAGATCTTTAGCATGAATCTTGCATTGAAGTTATAGCCTTTAACCATAAAAGAAATCTACATCAAAAAACATACTTGTTAAAATCTCAAATGTGGTATTTGTAAACATGGATATTAATCATCTATAAAGAAGCATAAAGATAATAGATACTACTTGGAGACAACATTATCAATCTTCCACATGGTGCATAATCAAATACAAATTATATGAATATTTATGTAGATTTCAAGCAAAAAGGCTCAACTAAGTGCAAAAAAAAAAAAAAAAAAAAAAAAAAAAAAAAACACTTGAAGACGTAAGCTTCATTCTTTTTAGCTTAAGAGCATATAAAAATATGTAAATAAGGCCTCCAAATGCAAAGTAGAGCACACATCAATAAAAACATATAATAAAGCTTTACTATCAAAGCAACTCCAAAATCAAATAGCAAAATAATACATTGTCATATTGTAATACAACTATATGGTAAAAATATAATCAAAAATAAATTTCTAATTAATATTTAATCATCTTGATTCAATAATAATTCGAGATATTTAAACATGGCTTTTATAATAGCCTCTTAGTTTATTTTCTTGTCCTAATAGCAAGTAGATTAAATATTGGTTAGTAATTTTACCTTCTAAACTATAGAATTTCTTTTAGGACCTTAGAAAGACCATAAATTAATAAAAATAGAATAAAAGAGATAAATAATTAATATGGTTGATACTAAGATTAAGTTGAAGGTAGGATTGGGCTAAAAAATCCCTATGATAGATTGAATCAATATCCAAAGGTCGACCTTATATAAGATAGGATCAAAATCAGACTTCTAGCCACTAAAATAGCCACGTAAGATAAAATAAGGATTCATTCAAAGATTGGTAATTGGAGTTTGTAAGTTAGCTTTAAATTTATTTCAAAAGTATAAGGCTTATTCTCATAGGATTTGGAATGAATTTGCAATTTTTATTCAAAATCAAGGTTTGTATTGGTGACTTAGAATTTATGCAATACAATTAGGGCTAGCATTCTTGGCTAGTTTGTGCAATTGGTATTACATCTATAGTTCAAAGTTTGGTAGTGCTTGGTTAATAAGATGTGCTAAATTTGTGTAAAAATTTGTATTCATCTAATAATGCAATTGAGAGATATCTGGGTTTTGGTACAAGAGGGTATCAAAAGTTGGTAGTTTGAAGTTGGATAGGATTTCTATAATATTTAAAATTCTACTTGTTGGATCAAGGTAAAATTTAGCATGATATTAGAATATTTTAAGATCAAGCTATATACAAATTTTGAATTGAAGTTAAAAATTAGAGAAGAAGAAATTACTATTGAAACATCTATATCAACTTTCGAGTTGGTGGCCAAGTGACATCACTACGGTTTTTGGACTTTTTCTCACAATCTATAAGTTGGATTGGAATGAACTTTTCTAAGCACATAGAAGACTTATAGCAAAATTTGCATGCAAAATTTTGAACTTAGTAGATAGTTAGATTAGGAGTTACAACTCACCAAAACTTACTAACTAGGATTAGGGCTTGCAAAGAAAAATCAAAATTGCCTAATTATAAAAGTAATAAGGCAATTGGAGTTAATGTATGGTTGAAATTACTAAGAAGAGTATTTTTGAGTACTTTGTACTAGCTTTAAGCACTTTTGAACTAAAATTCAAATTGTATTCTTCTTATATGGGTGAAATCTATTAAGATTTTCTAGATATTTATAAAACACAACTTCACCTTCTACAGCCAAGTGTTTGATGCATTTCTAAATAAGGCAATATGTATTACAACAATATTAATCTCAAAGATCTCACATGCTCTCTTAGAAATACCCCAAAGCAATAAGATAATCTTAATTATTGTAGAAATTAATTTTTATTTTGGATTATTTTTTATAATCACTTTTGATGAAGATAATAAGGCATATAAGTAATTACGAAGGATATTTATCTCTTCTTATTTGTCTCTTAAGCTATTTTATATAATATATATATATATATATATATATAATTGAAATCTTAAATTTATCATATTTAATAAAATATTTCATTCTTTGGTATATGTTGCTTTTTTTCTTTTATTATTATATTTTTCATAATTACAAATGTATAAGAAACTATATTGATATATATTCATACTTGCAAAAAAAAAAAAAAAAAAAAAAAAAATGATAATTTTTAATGGATAAAATATTTAAATTTATGTATGTTACAAATTTATTTTATTATTGATAAAATATTTAATTTATATATGTTACAAATTTATTTTATTATTGATAAAATATTTAATTTATATATGTTACAAATTATAGAAATTATATAATTTAAAAAATATTTACATTATATTATATACATATATATATATATATATATATATATGTATGTACACTACTAGAAATCTGTGCAGTTGGCCACAAAAATATATGTTGTTTTATAATTAAACTATCCAAGTTACAAATCTCTTCAAAATCTCAACATTATCCTCCTTGTTGGTCTGTGCTTTTTGCCTTTTACATAAAAAACCTAAAAAGAGTTAAAATTGTAATAATTAATAATAAATAATAATAAATAAAATTTCATAGATATCTACATAATACTGAATGATGATACTTGCGGGTTGGAGGTGGCGCTACAATCGAAGTCCGCCTTACCTGAGGACTTGAGCAGTTTTTGGATCTAAAGGTTCCAAACATGATTACTTGTAATTTGACTGTGTCTTGTTTCAGAACAATTATGTTACAGTGTCGCCGGAATACGCTTGTTTTTCCCAAAAATCATGTAATAGATCAGTTTTTAAGTTTGCATCAACGCCGCTTCAAGCCCTCTGCGCGTATTGTTATCTCTGATGAAGTTTTTGTTGGCGTAGACGGGGCAATTCTACTATTTTAACTGGAGCTCGTGTAAAAAAGCTAGGCGTGATCCCAAGAAGCTCATTTGCGAAGCTAACGACATTGTTCGAGAGCACATGCGGGAAGCGCACATTTGTGGAGAATCATCACTTGATCAAATTGACACCACTTCATCGCAGACAGAGGAGAGTGATAAAAATGATGTGAATGGTGATGAACTTGGAAGTTATGTAGAAGATATAACTCCGCACACTGCAACTTGAGTTGTGATCGAATTCAGGGAGATCAGGAGGTCGCAGAGTTGGACGAAGAAAATTGTCCAACATAGAAGAAGAACATCAGTTTCAGCAAGCAGTCAACCCCTTGGAAGGTAAAACCTTTTTTTCTCTCTTTTTTTTCTGCTCTCAGATGTTCCGAAGGTGCAAAAATTGAATTCACTGACACTTGTATCCCACAATTAATCAAATTATAGTGGTCAAACGATCAAACAAATAATCACTCGATCACTCAGTCACTCATTCCCCTGTTTGGTGTTGTGGATCGAGCAAACATCTTCTCACTAATTATCTAGTGGAAAATTCTTGCTCTCCATGATGTGCTGCTCTTTCTAATGTGACCTTGTGAGGACACTTACATATTGTTGCAACGCCCTAAAGACTTCAAATATGTTAACGTGATTTCAAAAGAGTCCGAGAACTTTTGTTTGCTAATCAAAAAATAGAGAAAGAACAGTTTTCAGAGGATTTAGGCAACCAACTACGCAGTCTTCGGTGAGTTGCAAGATGCTAAATCTCCTGTTTGTGTATAGGTGTCATACATGCACCCGGTGATATAGGTGCCATACGTGCACAGGCTTCACACCTTGTGATCAGCTTAGCTTTGCTGCCACTTACATAAAAGCTTACCCGTATGAGTACTACAAAAAGTTGTGCCGACGGGCACAGATTTGTGAATGTTGAGGGCTTGACCTTCTCTTTTTCTCACTTCTACATATGAAACAACGTGCAAAGTAAACTAAATTCAGCATTCCAGAACTTTAGAACAGTGCAAAGTGTAGAAATTTTAGAACGTCGTTGGAAGTGCGAAATAAGTATAGAGAAGCAATTCTAAGAAGGTGAAGAATTACAAACGACATACTCGACGAGGATGGGATTCAGGGTTCGGCAAGACGAGGCATTCTTCCTTAACTGTAGCTGGATAACCTTGGGTGGACTGTGGAATGGGACTAGACGGCATCGACCGCGACTGCTTCAGCTTTGCTGCTTCCAGTTCGTTATGGATGTCATTGATGCGTTGCAGGAGCCCCTTCAGGTACTCAATCGCAACATGGAGGTTCTATCCTTCTGAACTCCACATGCAAACTTGATCTCTCGCAATTGTCGTCCTCGCTATTGTAGTGGACCGTCATCACGGTCATCAAAGTACACATCATGCTTCCATTGTCCTTCGACGTATCTTAGCCTGCATATATTCAATGGAGAACCTGATTTTAAATATCAATTGAGTTCATGAAGAAGCAGCATCCACAGCATGTCTTCGGCTTGCACAAAGAAATGTCTTCCAGTCTTTCTGAAATTTCGCACTTTGACATTTATAGCGACAAATTACCTTTTGGCAGCTGACTATGGTACAGTAAATTCCGGCTCCCGATGAGCTCGAATGTTTTAGATTTACACCATTCTTTGATTGCTGGTATGTTTGTGCATATGTATCTCCTAGAAATATTCGAAGAGAATCATTTAGGATTCATGCCAGTGAAAGCCTCTCACAAAAAAAATGTTCACAATCTCCAGAACTCGACGATATTTTCTGAAGGTTTCTGGAGCACGGCAGTTACTTGGCCTCATATATTGACCAAAGATTTAGTGCTTGTAGTCGCACGATAAAGCTCGTAAGGGGCAGAGTGGAACATACGGTATTTCGGATGAATATTCAAAAAGAAAAGCTTATAACAGCTAAGATGAATTAATATAAACTTTATAGACTGTTTCATCCTAAAGTTAATTATTTTACTATATGTATGTGTGTGTATATGTATATATATATATATAATTCTTTTTAAATGGTGTTTTTACATGTGAGTATTTTAAGCCAAATTTTTATTGAAATGTCTAAATATTAGCATTACATCAATTACGCTTATAAGAATGATATCAAATTCTATTATCAATTAGAATTTTAATCCTATAATTATTGTAAATTATGTTTTATTCAAAACTTAATTTTTTCTTTTTCTAAAAAGTTAAAAATTATTTGGAACCAATTTATTTTTGATATTTGAGTTGTATTTTTATATTCTTGTGTTCTAACTTTATTTTATATATTTTTTAAGTCTTTATAAAGAAAAATATGTGTTATAAAATAAGTATTAAGCTTTCAAATATAAACAAATAAATAATTAAACTTATCATTTAATAGAATAAAGATTGAGAAAAAAAATGAAACCTACTCTATAATTGAAAAAAAAAAAAAAAAAAAAAAAAAAAAACTTCCTTAATTGCTGAAAGTTTTTAAGAAGAAAAGTCTAATATTATTAGTCACAAACACCAAAAATTTAAAATCAAAACAAAGAAATACTCCACTAAATAATTTTCTATCAATTTTTTATTCTATCCATAGTTGGAAAAGAATTGTCAAGTTGTTGGTATTGATGAGACAATAGATGATTGTTGGCATAATTGAATCCTGACTGGTGTTAAAAGAAAATGGTGAATGACTAGTACTTGCTTGAATACTATCATTATAATTAAATTCCAAAGGTATCAAATATTCATTCTAGACATTATAATGAACTACCACAAATGCTTCCAACATATTTTCCAAGATTTGATTTGCATGTTTTGTTTGCCATTTGTCTAATGATCCAAAGCTATAGACATGACAAGTTGTGTATCTAATAACTTGAACAATTCTTGCCAAAAACTTTGCACAAAGCTTAGATCTCAATCTGAAATGATGACACAAGATAATCTATGGTCACAAAAGTTAATATCAAAGAAAATCTATGCAAGCACTAGGGCATTAATATTTAATTGCATCGTGACCAAGTGAAGTTGCTTCAAGAATTGATCCACAAAGATGGCAATCATGGTATGATTATGAAGTGTCCATAGAAAACATGTAATGAAATTCATAGTCACTTACTTCCAACATGCCATAAGTAGTGGAATTGGATATAATAGTGTAAGAAATGCTGCTTTGCATGCTTTATTACGTTGCCATGACTTGCAAGAGTACACAAAAGCTCAAACATGATGATCCAAACTTGCCTAAAATCATGTTCTTGAGATTTTTTCTAGAGTCTTTTGTTACCCTAGATGTTTAGATATTCAGATGACATATTGTCAAGGACAAGAATTTGATGAAAAAACAATTCAGGTAAGTGAGCCTTCACTCAAAGAGAGGTAACAAAATATATGTAAACAAGTATATATATTGATAGAGAAACTGGAATGGCTATTGCCAAAAGACAAGAAAACTAGAGACCCTTGAAACTAGATTAGAAGCAAGAAAGGAGTTGACAAGAGTGAAGAAGCCTTCACTCTTGTCTCTATATATACTCTCTAACTAGGGGCTACGTAGTGACGTTCTATAGGACCTCCAATATGTGTTGACTTTGTAGGGCACATGCCTTGACTTATAAGGCAAGTTTTTCTACATGTGGGCCACATAGTTAGCTTGATCTTCAAGCTAACAACATGTGTGGCACATGGCCAACTTGTTGACCACGTTTCTAATCCAAAAAGTCAATTAAAGACACCTATGAAGTCAAAGTAGCATCTAAGAAGTTTCTAGGAAGCTTCCATATTAAATATTATAGAATTAACTTACTTTTACCTACTTTTACTTACTTCTACCTATTTCTATATGTAATTATTAGCTTACATGATTATGGCCGTGACACATATCCCTCTTGAAGTATGCACGTCCAAAGTATAATATTATCAGGTATATAAATTTACTTTTTGAAATAGAATAAGCTATGATTAATATTATAATCTTCATATTATATATTGTCCATCTTTAACTAATCGCTAACCATCTTATGATCCCTTCAATAACTTCCTTCCATTCTGCCTCTTTGGTTAGGTTTAAAATGACACTACTAATGGTAGCAACTTCAGCTTTCTCGATTTATTTGACCTTCAAGTCTAATCTCTACAATAAGCTATTTAGCGTAATATGTTGTTGTCCTTGTTTATATTCAAGCTAAATATCAAAAAGCTACAATCATTCTTTTCAACAATGATGTCATGATTTCATATTTTTTAGATGTAAATTATGTAGCAAAGATCGATGGTCAATCCAAACAACCACTAGCTTCTCCAATAAATAGTATTGCCACACCTTTGTGGTGTGTACAATTGCTTATTGCTCTCGATCACATATAGAATAATTTTGCTCTATCTTTTTGAGCTAATATGATTCATACGCCACATGTTGAAGGCTTCTATCAAAGTCTTATTGAAAGACCATTCTAATATTAAAGTTAAAAGCATCAATGTCAAGCGTATAAAGAATATTAGAATCATACGGTTGCAATATTGGAGTAGTAATGAATGTCTCCTTCAATCTATTAAAGGTGCTTTGCTGTCCTAGTTTCTACTTAAATGGAGTACCTTTCTCCAATAAGTTTGTCAAAGAGGCAAAAATGTATACAAATCATTAAATAAAATGATAATAATATCGAGCAAGGCCTAAAAACGAACAAACTTCAGAAGCATCCGCGAGGGTTGGTCAATCTTCTATCGCTTTCACCTTATCTTCATCTATACACACGTCTTCAAAGGATATCATATGCCCCAAAAAGATAACTCCCAACTTTCAAAGTTTATGTTTTGATTGCTTGCAATAGAAGTGACAATCTTGTTGTTAGCACAACACTTCTCATAGGTCTTGCTTATGTTTTTTAGAAATTTTACTACATACAAGGATATCATCAATGAAAAAAATTATATACTTGTTCAAAAGATCTCAAAATAATCTATTCATGTAATCCATGAGAGAGCATTGGTGAGGCCAAAAAATAAAATCGGCCATTCAAAATGACCATAAAGAATACAAAATGCCATCTTTACTATATCTTCTCTTGCAATAGGTGTCTACTAATAGCCACTCAAAGATCCAATTTTGTAAAGTTGGTTGCACGTCAAAGTTAATCAAGAAGTTTATCTATGCATGGAAGTGGATATACATTTTTAATAATCTGCTTATTAAGGCATTGATAGTTGATGCAAAGTTGAAGTCTACCATCTTTCTTGAATGCAAAGAATATAGGTGCTTTCCATGGTCATGTGCTTTCTCAAATAAGGCCTTTCTCTAAATATTTGGCTAATTTTTTCTATAGTTGTTTAAGTTCTTTTGATACTAGGTAATATTGGAATAGAGAGAATTTACCTCAAAAAAGCACTGGACTCCTGGCTATCACTAATTACTTAATTAAGTCTTGAAAAAAGAAAAACCAAATTTATATATCTATATATATATATATATATATATATATATATATATATATATATATTTATGTGTGTGTGTGTATGTGTATGTGTGTGTGTGTGTCACTTTTAGGAGAAATTACACCAAATATATAAGTCTTAAGTTCCCAAAAATATTCAAAATATGATTAAAAACTCTAAATCCTTATATTTCCTTATGGAATATTATTTCCAAACTTCAACAATTCATATCTCCCAATTGAATCAATCAAATTTTATATAAAATATTGATATATTTTTAAAAACTACCACAATATATTTCAATTGTAAATTCATTACGGATCTCTAGATAACACCAAAATCCTAGTAATAGCTTCAAATCCTAGTTTTTATACACCTACATGCAATTTTTTTTATATCTCACAAATTAAGTATTAAAATGCCACAAACTTTGTATATGTAGCTTTTCAATACAATAATCTATCTTTTCTAAAAGGTTTGAGCAAAAAATTCATCCAAAAATTCAAGCTATGGCTCTAATCATTACTATGAATAAAATCATTCACTTACTGCCTTTGATTTGGATTTATTGACTTCAACTCTCTATAATTCTTTCATATGAACTCTAAATTCATTAAATAATATATGAAAAGTGTAGTAAAAAAAGTGCTTTCTTCAATCCAAGTAATTGATTCTTTGTCTCTCTTTGCAAACATGTGTTATGCCTCAAAGTGTGACAATAGTTATGAAATTGACACCTTAACTTTGAGTGCTAATAACTCCTTCATAAAAACCCCAAATCATACAAAATTTGCATCCAATCTATATTCAAAAATCTAAAATTATTGATTCTAGCTTCCAAAGCTCACTAATAAGACCTCGGGTAGCTTCCTTGAAATCCATTGAATATGACATTTGTTCAATAGGAATGAAGATCTTTACCTCTTGCCTTTATTCAATCATATCTTACTTCCATCTTTCCAATAAGCCTCCTAATAGTTTAGATTTTCATCTTTAGACTCCATTCTTCTCTTGAGTTTTATAATAAATATCTAAGTCTTATATAATATAAATACTATAATTAAAATAGATAATCTTCTAAATAAATTTTTTATATCAAATCTCTTTAATTTTACTCACTAACTACTTTAATCTATATCAAGACTTACAAATATAATATATACTTTAATTAGTTTTTTACATACTATAAACAACTACAATACGACAATGATAAATTAACAAACTTGTTGGTTTGATTCTAAGCAATAGTTTTATTTGAAAAGAGTGCCTCGATTAAAAAGAACACTACTAGGTAGGTCAATTGGAAAGAAATTTCAATATTCTCATATAAATTAATGTATCTATTCTATTCATTTGGCTATCTTTTCCACCATTGATATAAGATATGGAACCATCATATATATATATATATATATATATATATATATCAGTTGCTTATGTTATATTTGCCTCTTCATAAATATTGTTTCTATAAATAAGTCTTTAATTATAGATTATTTTATTTCTTCACTTGATACAAATATACAAAAAGTCACTTTGCATCCACCATCTTTGAAAGAGATTGTCCTTGCTATCTAATCAACTTATTTTTCACTTCTAGCCATAAAATATTAAAAATAACATCATATCTTAGCTTTGTTATCTTCAATCTCTTTCTTAAGATGTAGGTGTTAGTCAACCTTAAAATTTCTTCTTCACAAGTCTCACTCAATATATTCTCTTAGTCATTTTTAAGATATATATTCTCTCTCCTAATTACCTTAATTTTAATTGCAAGTCAGTTGGCAACCTCAATCAAGTTATAATTTTCTATAGAGCCACAATCCATTAATACTCGATATAGTTGTCCTTTTGATAGTTCTATTAGATGCACCAATCGACTCTTTTTATAGTTGTCTGATGCCATGTCATTTATCTTTGAGAGAGAGTAGCTATCTCTAGTATTGACCCTTAGCACCTTTACTAGAGAGCCTTGTTTCTCTGCTATATTTTATTATCAACATAGTGAGTTTTGAAATTATGAACTCGCCTTATTTTGTTGGTGCTTGAATTTTGATGTTTTGGACAACCTTTGATCTAATGGCCTAGCTTCCCACAATAGAAATATAATCCCTTTTGTACCAATATTGGTCATTTTTGTAGTGTTAATGATCCTTGTAGAGCATTAATTTCTATTAGTATTGGTTGTTATACCATAGTATTAGATAGCACTATAGAACTTCATGCTATAGGTCATATTCTATAATTTTTGAAATCTATAGCATTGACCAACTCTGCAATCCAAATTGTCTCTTCAAATATTTGAAGATTCTTTAATTCCATCTCTCGCTAGATCCTAGATTTCAAAGCTTGTAGGAATTGATCTATCATCTTTATCTTTGAAATATTATCAATTTGAAGACAAAGAAACTTGAATCAAAGATATAATCTTGTATCGACCTAAATTGTGTAAGACTTGCCAATTGATTGCATTATTATGTTACTTGTTGTCTTGTATGAAAATACAACAGGCATCTTTCTATGGAAGGTGGGATTGTGTTTTACAAGTATGTAAGAATCCTAATATGTATCACCTTTATAAAAAAAAATGGAGTTTGAGCTTTAATTCAAAAGTGCTTGAACTTTAATTCAAAAGTGCTTGAACTTTAATTCAAAAGTGCTTGAAGTTTAATTCAAAATTGCTTAATTCCAATACAAAGTATTCAAAAATATTTTTTTTAATAATCTCAATTATACATAAATTCTATTTATTTTATTACTTTTATAATTAGGCAACTTTAAATTTTCTTTGCAATCTTCATCCTAATGAATAAGCTTTAGAGAGTTATAGCTCCTAATCTAACTATCTACTTGGAGCAAAATTTTGTATACAAATGCCACTATAAGTCTTTTATATATTTAAAAAGAATGTATCCCAATCCAACTTATAGATTGTGAGGAACTGCTTGAAAAATACATTGATGTTACTTTGCATCAAACTTGAAAGTTGATATAAACATTCTAGCAATGATTTCTCTTTCTTTAACTATTAGCTTCAATTCAAAATTGGTGTATAGCTTCATCTTAAAGTCTTCAAATACCATGCCAAATTTCACCTTGATTCGACTAATAGATCTTTAGATATCATAAAAACCCTATCCAACCTCTAATTATCAATTTTTAGTACCTTTTTGTATCAAAACCCAGATATTCCTCAATTGCACCATTGAATTGTTGCAAAATTTCACATACACTTAGCACAATCAACTAACCAAGCACTATGAAACTTTAAACAGTAGATGTGACACCAATTTTATAAACTAGTTGAGAGTGCTAGTCCTAATTATATTGCATAAATTCCAAGTTGCTAATACAAACCTTGATTTTGAATGAATATTGCAAAGTCCCAACATATCCTACAAAAACAAGCCTTATATTTTTGAAATAAGTTCTAAACTAACTCTCTAATCCTAATCTCCAATCTTTGAATGAAACCCTATTTTACTCAAGGCGGTCATTTTAGTTGCCACAGGTCTAATTATGATCCTATCTTATAAATGGTGTCATGATGTAACATGAATAATAGATAAAAGAGTGTAAAAATTATTATAATATAAGAAATCTTAGTTCAAAGTATTAGATCAAATTATCTTAGAAATATAATTAATAGTCAAAAAGATAGTAAAACTAAAAAGTACCAATATTATATTTTATAAAATGGCCTTCTATTTACTTTGTTGGACCATAAATAAGACAAAATAAAATAGATTAAAAAAATAAAGAATATGAACATTTATAAGAAGAATTTAAGAGTTGATTTTAATAAAAATTAACTCAAAAAGAAAAAATTTGATATCTAAGGAGGGCCAGTTATCAACTTGGGTTGAAATCAGACCTTGAGGCACAAAACTGAGCACCTACAATAACTCCAAGTTTCTTTTGTAAATCGAAGAGTGGAATTTGATAAGAGACTAGATAGGATTTCTATGAGCATTCAATTTGTGTGATTTGGACTTGTAATAACTTTATAAGGACTTTATAAAGTCAAGTTTGTTTGAGATGATTTGGATTTTTGTAAAATAAAATAGGGCTAATGTTTTGGATGATTTTGAAAGTTTTGTAATAGATCTACTAATGAAATTTTGTGAGTTAATGGTTATAATTATCTTTAATATGTGTTGTAAATTTTAGCTTGATTTAATAGTTGAATTGAAGGTTATTGAGGTTTAAGTGGATCAAGGTCTTAGAACATAGAATTTTAGGTCCAATGAGGATTTTTAAGATTTCTTGCAATCTACTAATTATATTGGAGTGAAATTTATACATAAGAATAGTAGACTTATTTTACTATGTATATGAAAATTTTGAGATCAATCAAATAGTAAAAAAGAGAGATATTGGCTTTGGAAGATTAGTATAAAGGTCAGAGAAGGAGGCTAGTCAATATCCGACCATGTATTCGAAGTTATTGTCTATTTGGTAATTCCGATCTTCTTTTTTTTTTTTTGTGCTTGTTATCAACTTAAGTATTAAGAAATTTGCAAATTTTGAGTTAAAATTAATGGTTCATTCAGTAGTTATTGAGGCTCAAATTTGTTGTAGAAATTACTTGGAATTGGTTAGGATTTGGTTAGAGTTTGGTTTAGGATTTTAGGGTTTGGTTAGGGTTTGGTTTAGAATTCCGTTAGGATTTGGTTTAGGATTTAGGATTTGATTAAAGTTTGATTTAGGATTAGAATTTGATTAGGAGTTGATTTAGGATTTAGAATTTGATTAGGAATTGATTTAGAGTTTAGGATTTTCTTAGTGTTTGATTTAGGATTAGGATTTAGGATTTGATTAGGATTTGATTTAGAGTTTAGGATTTTATTGGGATTTATTTATGATTTATTTAAGATTTAAGATTTAGTTAGTTTTTGGCCTAAATTTTGATTGAAGTCCAATAGGATTTTAACTAGGATTAAATTAAGATTAGATTGAGATTTATTTGAGATATATTTGTGAATATTTTAATATTTTTTTAAGATTTTATATTGTTTCTTTGTAATTCCTTTAAGGTTTCTTTGAATTTGATTAAAGCTTACTTAATATTAATAGTATTCTATTAGAGTTAGGATTTTGTTATTGTAATTTCTATTCTACCTTACAAAGCCAAGTGTCTAGAGTAATCTTAAGCAAGACTTCACATATTACAACAATGGTTGATCCTTGGATATCAATCTAATCTATTCTAGGAATTTTTTAATCCAATCTCATTTTTAACTTAATCTTAGTATCAACCATGCTAATTATTTACTTCTTTTAATCTGATTTTACTAAATTATGATCTTTCTAAGGCTGTAAAAGAGTCCCTACATCTTAGAAGGTAAAGTTACTAACCAACCTTCAACCTACTAACCATTAAGATAAGAACATAAACTAAGAGGCTTTTATAAAAGCCATGTTTAAATATCTTAAATTATTATTGAATCAAGATAATTAGATATTTAATTAAAAATTTAATTTTTATTATATTTTTACTATATAATTGTATTACATCATGACAACATACTATCTTCTTTGCATTGATGAACCAAAATTGATTCCTAAACTTGATCTTAAGTTCTTTCCAATTACAAAATCTACCTTAAGCTCCATAGTTTTGAACTCTTTGTTGCTACCAAATGGTTGCCAAACCTCTCAAATAGCTAGTTGCATACATAATTCTTTCAGTGGTATTTGCTCCAGATAGTTGGAGGTATTGTCGCATATATCTTCTTCTCTTGAAGTTTCAAAGTATGTAGTAGATTTACTAAATTTGAACCTAACAGATATCGACTCTCTTATTTTAGAGGCTTCTATTTGCCCTTACAAAGTGACTATGTTGCTTAAGAAGTATTGTATTTGAGCTTCTATTTGGAATTGCTTTGATATATTTCTCATGATGTAATTTCCCACTAGACTTTACTTTTGTATGTCTTCTCACCTCTTAGTTGATTTTTTAAGAATAATACATGGTAGACTCAATATAGTATCCAGTGTTACCACAATAATTGACATTGAATTAGATGATGATTATTGACACATTACCAAAGAATAGTCTAATACTCGCTTTGATACCTATGAAACAAAATTGGCCTATTTCAAGTGTCCAAGATCCTTCTAATCCATAGCAATATAAAATTTCTTCACAAAGTAGGAAAAAATGGACCAAAACAAAATTAAACAAAATTAAGTAGAATAGGACACAAAAGACAAAATTGAATAATCAAAATTAGAACAAAATAGAATAAAATAAGAAGATATAAATCAAAATTTTATTAAGAGAAATGATCCAAAGCCATATCTGACCAAATGCCTCAAAAGGTCTTAGCCAATCCTATTTATACTTTATTCTATTACCCTAGACTTTCTAGAATGTTCTTAGATGATAGATTCTACTTAGATAACTACCCAAAATTCCATCTAAAAGATTTTATGGTAGACCCTACCTAATTAAACATTCTAAATTCTATCTAAAAGGTTCTATAGTAGATCTCTTTTAGATAATTGCCCTAAGTCATTTCTAAAAGGTTCTATGATAGATCCCACCTAAATAACTACCTTAAGCTCTTTTTAAAATGTTCCACAATGGATCTCATATACTCCACTAGTTCCAATTTTAGAAACTTGTTATGAATTTAGAATATTGACTGAAAATCTAAACAAAAAGCTCAAGAAGAATAGACAAGAATTAGATTAATCTGATGAGTACAAGAACAACACTAGAGAGGTGAGCTAAACCTCCAAGAGGTGTGTTGTCGAGACTAAGGATCCCCTCAATCTCAGCTCCTATATATACTACAAGCTAGGAAGCTTCTCAAGTAGCTTCCACAAACTAGGGAGCTTGTCAAGCAGTTTCTACGAGTTAGGAAGCTTGTCAAGCAGCTTCCATAAGTTACGAAGCTTTTCAAGCAGCTTCTACGAGCTTGAAAACTTCTCAAGTAGCTTCCACGAGCTTGAAAACTTCTCAAGTAGCTTCTACAAACTACAAAGCTTCTCTAGAACCTTCTAGAATCTTCTACAACTTCCTAGTGTATATCTTTGACATCACTCCCTCCCCCCCTCCCTTTAGCTTCAAGGTCTCTGAGAAGTAGTCCTATTGTGAGTCAATACCAACATAAGAAATTAAAAATTTGTCACATAGTGTCTGCAATATACTCCAATTGTTGTTCGTGTGGCAAGTAGTTCATTGGTCCTTCTAATCAATGATAGTGTCCTACGCCTTCGATTTCTGATCAAGCATGAACTTTCATATCTTCATTGTGTAAATGCCTTCGAAACATTTCTTCGGGAAGATCACCATAGGTAGATTCTACCTCAAACAGAATCACTAGCGACG
Source organism: Physcomitrium patens (assembly GCF_059467195.1). Taxonomy (NCBI): domain Eukaryota; kingdom Viridiplantae; phylum Streptophyta; class Bryopsida; order Funariales; family Funariaceae; genus Physcomitrium; species Physcomitrium patens. Next base: position 1,090,764 of record NC_143414.1, read on the forward strand.
TGTTACTAGGTTTCCTCCATCGTCTTTGTAGTACATGCGGTTCTTCATCTCGGGATCATCTTCATGAGATACTCGGTTGAAAGGACATGACTGATATGGTATCTATCTCTTAGCTATCCATATTAGATCAAAAAAATAAGCACTAAACATAGAAGAATGTGCTCAAGTTACAGATTTATAGTCTCTAACTATGTCTTTTAGAGGTTCCTTCTCCACCTTCTTTGTAAGGCCAAGGATTAAGAGGCTTCAAGGAGAAGGGACTTTACTGAAAAACTTTCATCAAAAGGGCTTAGGTTTCTGAGGATAGCGTCGATGAAACTCCTATATCTTTTGTGACGTATTGATAAGATTTTCCAGTGGTTCTCATGTAACCTCATTGATATCATAGCTGCTCCAATGTACTAGGTACTCCAATTTTTTCCACTTACGCTGCAAATCTAGTACCTTTTCTACCTTGTATTCTTCATGGTTCTCAATTTCAATACTAGGTGGCGGATATTGCACTCTTTTAAGAAAAGACGACTCTCGATAAGGCTCCAACAAAGAAACATGAAAGATTGGGTGTACCTTCATAGCAACTGATAATCCCAGACGATATGCCATTGGATTGATTTGCTTCTAGATGAAAAATGGTCCCAATCTTCGATAGTCCAACTTATCACATAGTCACTTGGTTTTGATATTCTATCAAAGTAGCCATATTTTATCTCCAATTTTGAAAGTAAGTGCCTGATTGCAAAATTTGTCTATGGACGCCTTGTAAACTTCTTGGGCAGTTTGCAATTGAAGATTCAATGTAGATTAAAGCTCCGATAGTTGTTTCACAAATCTTTCAGCTACCAGGTTGTTATTGGTTGACGGACTCAACAAATCATGCTTCGGATGATATCCATAGTTGGAAAAGAATGGTGTTTAAATCACCTATTTTAAACCATTAAAAAAAAAAAAAAAAAAAAAAAAAACTGTAGATAGGTATTTTTTTATTATTATTAAGAAGACATATTCCTCCTTCTTCTCTTGAGCTAACACTCTGACATGCACATTCAATAAAAAGTAACTAATTTTGATTTTAAATCATGATTCTTATAATATTTATTAATTTAATTTTAACTTTTAAATATCTTTATCTATATGTAATTATGATTTTCTATTATCTCAAATTTCAATAATTTTGACCTTGCAAATCTTTGTTAAATAATTTTTGAGTAACAAAAAAAAATTAAAAAATTATATTTTAATATTGGTATTATTTATAAATATCAAATAAAAAAATTAAAATCTTATTTAAAATTAAAACCAATTGTATTTTGTAGGGATTTACTTGTCGCAATATGTGGCATAAGAAAAGGTGTCCTTACAATAAAAACAAAAAGTCCATCTAACAATGTTATATTCCATGAAGTCTTGCTTGAAAATGCTTTGGGCACTTAGCTATAGAAGATAAATTGGAAACAGTAACAACAAGGTCCTAATAATTCTAATAGAATCCTACATAAATTCTAATTAAATCTTAACAATTTTAATAAAATATTAATCAAATCCAAAAGATGTCTTAATGAAATTAAAAAATAAACATAAAGAAATCATAAATTAGCCATAAAAAATATTATTTTTAAATAATCCTAAAAAATAATAAAAATAGAAATTTTAAATAAGTTCTAAATAAATCCTAATAAAATTCTAAATAAATTCAAATAAAATCTTTAAAAAATCTTGATAAAATCATTAAAAAATTCTACTAAAATCCTAAATAAATATTAATCAAATCCTAAATAAAATCAAATCAAATCCTAATAAAATCTAATAAAATCCTATACAAATTGCAAGTAAATCCTAACTAAATTCCTATAGTTGTTTTGAAATTCCAATAGAAATTAATTTAAATGTTGATTTCAAGTAAAAACAAATTCACATTTCAATCTTTAAGCAAACAACAAGTATACAATTTTTGAAGAAAATCAAACTTATCAATTGGAAGAAGAAGCTTCTAATACTCTTGGATGTCAATTGTCTTCCTTCTCCAATTTGAATGTTGATCTTTATGTAGCAATTACTTCTTGTTGAACCATATAATTGCTCTCTAAATTAGCCAAAGCATCGATAAAGCAAGTTCAAAATGCTCTTACAATGATTTGCTCCAATTGAATTGGACAATTTTTTAAGATTGTAGAAAATCTCACTAGTCCTAAAATTCAAATATACAAGACTCTAATCTAATAAAACTCCCATATCTTTTAATCTAACAATTAAATTGACGTCAAATTTACAAAAAATAAATAAATACATACATATTAATAAACTTATAAAATTTCACTTATAAATTTACTATAATACCTACAAATTCCTCAAATATATAAGCCTCTTTTTATTTTTCAAAGCTTCAAAACTTTGAATACATCTCTCATTTTAAAAATCTCTTAAAAATTCAATATACATCCAAATCAGTTAAAAAAATATTAAAAAAATCTTCTAAAGTTTGTTTTCAAATTCCTCTCTCTAATCTGTTCAAAAACCCTAGAATTACCATAGGTACATAGTTTTGTGTCTTAAGGTCCAATTTCAATCTTGGCTCACAACCAATCCTCTCTAGGTATCAATTTTTGGTTTCTTAAAGACATTTTTGTTGTAAAATACTCTAAGCTCCCTTCTAAAGATATCTATATTATTTATTTTTCTAATCTTTTTTTTTTGTCTTATCTATGCCTATACAAAGTTAGTAGAAGCATTTTTATAAAAAGGCAGCATTAACACTTAAGATTTTTACTATCTCCCTATCTTTTATCCATATTTTGCTACTATATCTTTCAACTAGGCTCTTCTATAATAGAAACCATTTTTTTATCTTTTATAATATAATTGTATTACAACATAACAATAATTACACAAAACTATGTACAACATAACAATAATTGACACATCTTGATTTTGAATTTATTTTTGGAACTTGTGACAAAAAACACTCACTATTATCTAAATATCTTTTAATTCTTTTTAAAATAAAAAAATAATAATTAATAATTCTAAAAAATGATTTAATATAATTTTTTATTTCTTATATTTTAAAAATAATTATAAATTAGCATAATTATTATAATATGTAAAATATTTATAATATATTTGGATAAAATAATACCATTAATTTAAATTAATTATTAAATTATTTCTAAATTTTTAAATATATTATTCAAAAAAATAATAATATATTATATAGAAATTATGCTAATAAAAAGATTTGATAATGCCAAAGATATCACATCATGTTATTATTCATACTCACAATCAAAAGTTTGTTTTACTTTTCTTAACCAAAGTGTTCCATAATGTAATCATCACTTTAATAGCATACTTGTATGTTTATTATAGTGCATCGTGTGCAACTCTTGAGAAGATATATAGATATATATATATATATATATATTGTAAAAAAACTTCTAAAATTCAAATGAAAAACTTAATATTTTCAAATGATTTATATACATTGGCCTAAATCAACTTCAAAAGAATTTTATATATATACATACTCTAATGGAAATCCATGTTATTGGCCATATTTTAAAGTTGGTTTTTCCGCAATGCACATTATGTGTAGTTTATGTTCCGTCTGCTAAAATAGCAAGCCTTTTTAAAGAGGCGTGCCTTGTTGCTAGAGGATGATTTTTTGTCACCTGTAATATTCCCATCACTTTTTTCAGCTGCTAAATAGGAAGGCAGTCTTTCTAAAAATTATTTGATCACTGCAACGCCACTTTCAATTTTTAGTTGTTGTCTAGGTGAGTACAAACTTGTTGTTCTTTATGTGTTTGTACCTCCAAAATTGATTGTTTTTTCCAAAATGGGGTTTGGATCTGTATATAAAACTTGCACCTTTAATTAACACAACCACAGCATCTCAACTTTTGTTCAACTAATTTTGTTAAACCAAAGTTGAGATGATAATGAAAACAATGAAAAAATACTGTACAACCTTGTCTCAAGAGAACGACAATCCCTGAAAATTGACAGTAGTATAAACATATTAAAGACATATCAAATGCCATAATTTTAAACCATTGTGTAAGTTATACTTTGAACAGGAAGCAAATCAAACATAGTAGTACACTATTTTTTATTAGCCTCACTAAAATTACATGCTCATGAGAACAAAGCTCATTGAAGCACCACCTAGTCTGTCCATATTCAAGTCTTGTGTAGGTCGTACGCAGCACTTCGCGAGCAACACAACCGTCGTCGGACAAACAATTTCTAGACAAACAATCCTTGTTTGTGTTACTTTGCTTCTACAACTTCCCTCCTTTCTACAATTGAATTAGCGCTAAACGTTCTCCATGGCAAGTTCAACGGCCCTGCCTTAGATCCACGTGGGGTCGCAAATGCTTGCGAGGGTGTGTCCATTCATGCAGTTTCTCCCTCTTGGCGCCGGATCACACTCGCTTGTCTGGGAAGCGTATTGGGATCCCGCCTTGCCTTGTTGTTCAAACCTCACTGCCCTTTGAGATTTGTTTATTCCCCTCCTTTTTGAATTCTTGCGGAGAATCTAGCGTAAATTGAGAGTCAATATTCAGAGAAAGCAGTGAAAGAATTCCATGTCAATTTTAACCTCTTTTTACTTCGATACATACACCGCAGGAGCTAAGCAATGTTCCAGTTATTTCCTTTTGTGACATTGTTCTCTCAAAGCCAAGGAATATCAACTTTAATGGTATCAAGACTTCATTTACTTACTCACTCACTCACTCATATGCACATGTGAAGTTGCATATGAGTGCTCAATTAATATTAAATGTGATTGAGAGTGGCATTGCAGTGATCAAATAATTTGCGATTGAGTTGCTAAATTACCACGTAACTTTACAAAATTGTACGCAAAGAGTGTGTGCAACTCGATCATATCCCGTGAGCACCAAAAAGTGAAAGGATGTGATGGACCCACGCTTGAATTTGATCTTTCTATTCCTGCACCGTCCTCATAGCGACCTAGACTCCCTCCTCCATGCATTGCAACGCATCAGATCCTGATGAGAATCAATTGCCGAAAGTAGTTGCTACGCATTCCTAAAATACAAATGCAATTACTCTTTAACACGTCAAGCATGCTCAATAACAATACTAAACATTGATTCAATGTAAGAGCAGTATCTTAAAAGCTCCCTTAAATAGTTTTGATCTGATTGGAAAAATTAGAAACACAGTGGTTTTAGATTTTCTGATCAGAAGCATATCTGAATTACAATTGCAGAGTGGAACTGGAGCTCCTATAGAACTATTGACAGCAACTCTTGATGCACACGAAACAAAACCACACCATCGATGTTTTGTTAACGTCGCTTGTGCTCGGCAATCGGCGTGAGAGCGAGGCATTGGTCTTATCAATGCCCGCGGCAAGGAGGCCCTTTTGCGATCCAATGTTTTGCCAAAATATGAGCAGTTGCGCTTCTTGCAAGGTCACAGCCACCTAGCCATCACTGTCTTAGCCGCCTACGCCACAGGCTTCATTTTTGAGGTCATTTCCCGCGCTAGTCAAGCTTTGAATGTGACTCCCATTGAGAGAATAGTTGAATCCATCGAGGAAGAAAGCGGTTGACAGAGAATACAAACAATTGCGGATGATGCGAAGCCACTATTGTTGATGAAAAAATGCTCCGGGAGATCAGAAAACCACAATCACGGAAGCTGAATCTAAGTTGCCAAAAAGTTGAGAGACGTATTGACAACAATAAACCTTCTATGTCGTTTGTAAAGAACAACAATAGAAGTTGATAGCAAGCATAAGTTGCTGCGCAAACTGAGAACAATCCTGCAAGCTAGTACTGGCGATTTGAAGGTGATGCGGGATATCGGGAGATTGTTTTTGAAGTCACTGAATCTAATTCAACAAAATATTAGTAGTTGTATGGATACCAATGTGGTCTTTGCAGTATAAACCCCAAACTATTCGATACATGGCCACAATTCATACATATTTACGACATCATATACACACTGGTCCAAGAGATTCAATAACACATTTCAATAACACCACTAATCTTTGCTCACATACAAAACCTGCATTGAATCTTTGACTATGCTCAGTTTGTTGCTACCGCCTTGCTCCTACACAGACTAGCCAAGAGGTGCAGTGGCAATGCTCCGAACGCAAATCAAACGCGAGAGCGTACCATAGCATTTGTTAATAATGATCATCATCATTGTGTGCAGTTGCCTCAGAGCGGCAACAGCCTGTGCTTGTTCTTCGATTTGCAATTCCTCAGTAGAGTTTGTGTTCTCAATTTGATTGTGAATTTTGCTGCGTATGCTCCATCCCCTCATTGATGTGAAACTGGTCCAACGTTCATCATCTGGTTCATCTCAGTCTCATACTTTTGTGGATCCCCGATTGTATTAGTCTACTTCCAGCCGGCAAATTGTGCATCACATTGATCTGCTCTCAACTCAGTCACAATTTGCTTTCCTGCGCTCAAAATGCTACTTCTAGAACCTACAACCTTAAGAAACAAATCACAATGTTTTGCAACCTTCAGAACAAATCTTTGCATCATCTTGCAGCCATGCAGCAATTCGGAAACGCCTAGTAATTTAGTGATCTCAGCACTTTGCTTGATTTTTTATTGATAAAAGTTGAGTTAACTCTATACTTCTGCTTCACTTTTGACAAAAATAAAGATGCACTCAGCCAATTAGAGAGGGTTTTTGTCTCCTTTTGTTTGTCTCCTAAGTTGTTTTATATGATAGACTACTTAAACCTATGGCAATGTGTTAAAATGTGTTAAAATATACAAAAATGTTTTATAATAGAGATTAGGTATATCTCCAATAAAAATAATAATAAAACAATGTTGAGCTTTTAGATATGTAAAAGTATACATATTTACTTACATTTATTTAATGAATGTGGTTATTAATTAATAACAACAAATACTTGTTTTAGAATTGTCTTGGTATCATACTTAGAACAATTGATTTATGAAGAACTCTATGTGTAATGCTTTCAAAAAATTGTAATAAAAAGAAATAATCCACCTCATCAAAATCCCTACCTGATCCAAAAAAAAAAGTTTCTTATTATTTTTTTAACAAAAATTATAAGCCTTAAAGAAAAAGCCTTTAAAAAAATCATCATAAATATATATATATATATATATATATTTATATATTGGACTAATGTGTTTCAGTGATGGTAGATCTGTATTCTGCTCCTTCTGCAAGGGAATCAATGTGATGAGAGTGGCTTCGAATTTGGAAATGGCATTGTGATGGGAGCAATGTGGATAGGATCGAATGTGCAGGTGGTTGAGAATATGAAAGCCTTGCAAGTGGTTCCAAAGCTCATGCTTGAGGTGGTGGAGAGAATTGATGAAGCAATCAACTTACAGGCATCCAAATAGCTTTCCAGAAAAAAAATGTTTTAAACTAATCAACATACCAGCAAAAAAATGTTTTAAACTAATCAGAACATTGTTTTATCTCGGGTATTTATCCCCTGAACTGTTTAATATATATATAGATATATATATATATATATATATATATATATATATTAATTAATTAATTTAGAAGGGACTCAAATTAACTGTACATTTCTGTCTATCTTCCAAGTGTCTATTACTTCGTGATAGTAAGATTTGAGGGTTCAGAAGAAGATTCAAATTGTGAATAGAATTGTACTCCTACTCGTTACTTCATGCATCCATTTGTGAAGAGCCACAGGGTCACCAGAATATTTGTTTAGGAGAAGATTTCGGGTGAATAAATGCCACTTGCAAAGTGGTTTGACATTGATACTACAAACTCTAATTAATTTGAATTACATTTGCCTAACCAGAGGGAAGGCGCCTATAATTTCTTTTCAATTCAATTGTGATCTAAATTTTAGAAACTTTCTTGCTAGATATTGAGTCTGATCTATGCAGCAACTGAGCAAAAGAGACATCTCATGTGACAAGCCACCCACATAAGGTTCAGCAGTAACACAAACCATGAAACACAACAATGAAGATAAAAGACCGCGGTTCACGAACAAAACTTGATTGTCTGTGAAAATGAGAATCACTTGTGCACACTGCTCAAAACAAGGGCCTTTGATTGCCACCTAAATCAAGTTTGCGCTGAGAAAAGGCAAACGGACCAGCAATGCAAAAGCATCATTTCCCTGTGCTGCAAGGAGATCTAAGGAACTGCTCCAAGCAGTACCTTGATCTACAGTAGAAGGGCGATCCACCGGAAGATGATAAGAATTTTGTACTCGCCACCACCAGAACCTTGTATTAACATGGTAGAGGTCGGTAGGTGCGTTCAACTTACTTCATCGAAATGTAAATGCCTTAGGTGAGCACTCCGTCATTACAGTCCGGGTGAACAGACACCACGCAAGAGGGGTAGCGGTCACCTTCTCATCAGTACCTGTGACCGTCACCGTCTGCATATTCAGAGGCCTTCACTTAGTGACATTAGAAGCAGATTCGGTTTTACCAAAAGTGGACTTCAACCAGCCCTCCTTCTTGGCCTGTTCCACATACCCATTTGCCTTCTCTCTTGCGTTTGGGTTATCAAGTGCAAGATCATCAATTGAATCTATCACACGACTGAACCCCTTCAGCATCTGACTAGTGGTGATGAGTCCCTCGTTCGCACATTCCTTTAATAATGTGAGAGGACGATCGTTATTCTTCTCTATCGCCATCACCAAAGCTTTTTTCACCACTTCGTGATGGAAAAAAGACATATCCAGATCTCGAATGCATCTGCAAGCCTCAGCTAGTTCACCACCTGCCGCATACTCCTCTAGAAGAGACTTAATTTTTTCCTTGGCGTCTTCCAAAGCCTGTCCGGTTCCACCACCACCCCAGCAACGTAGAATTCGCTCTCCTGCATGGCGTGCACAGAGCATAGACTGTGCCATACGTACAATCTCCTTACCAAGAGAACCATCAGCGAGCTGCTCGCTAATCTCTTCAAGATACAAAGGGGGGAGAATATCATCAACTACAGCACGAGCCAGAAACAAAGACAGCTCGTTGGCTGCGTCTGGAATATCCAAGGCCGTATCTTCTGCGGACTGGAGTAGCAGCGTATATGCCCTTGCTATGCTAACAAGAGGAATCACCTCTGCGTACAATTCAGAAACCAAAACAGAAGCCATTTCCTTCTCCCGGTTCTTCCTGTTCAGAAACAATCACCGCACAAAGAATAAGCAACCAGCACAAAGCTCTCAACGCAAAAAGATGGAAGGGATGTAGGTTGCAAAAATTCCAATTCGAAACCATGACACAGCACATGGACTCTGGTGACGCGTGACCCAAACAGATACGCAAAAAGCAGTTTAATCAGATACCTAAGTATAATTACAGCGAAGAAACTAATTAGATATACAAACCTGTCCATAGCCAACGTAATAAGCCTCTTGACAAACGCAGCATGATAATCAGGAGCTGCAAGATCCTCCAAGCTTATTATCACTTCACCAATATCATCAGACAGGAAGTATTCTTGAATAATGTTTGAAGCCTTGGCTTTAAAAGTACGGGACTCCTGCGACTCCGCAGAGCCCATTGCGAGTTCTGAGACCACTGCCCGTGAAAATGGAGCGCTAACCCAGCCCTCCTCAACGGCCCTAGAGCAAGACACAAATTATGACCATGGGTCATATGATGCGATATCTGAATTCCATTCCAAACTTGAAGGATATTTCAAAGGAGTACAAAAACTATAAGCAATATAATACAATTTGATCAAGTAAACTTACTTCGTTGTGAACAACTCCATCCTCTCCTTGGCCTGGGGAATGTCAAGAGCAAGATCATGGATAGAATCGGAAAGCCTGGTAAAGCCTTTAGACATTTGACTTGAAGTGATTAGGCCCTCCTCCGCAGCTTCTTGAAGTAAAGACCAAATTTTTCCTTCAGCTGATCTTTCCTCCATAGCCAATACCAGTGCCTTCTTCACTAGTTCGTGATGGAAGAACGGCACATTCAATTCCCGGATACATCGACAGGCCTCAGCTTTGTCACCGCTTTCCACATACTCCTTGAGAAGGGAAACAATCTTCGCCTGCACCTCAGCAACTGTAGTGTGTGTGCTACCACCCCATTTACGCTCGATTACTTCTGCGTGGTGAGGCGCCGATAAATAGTTCTTTTGAGTCTTCTGAATCACTGCAAGTCCTTGTGAGCCCTCTACCAATACCTTTTGGGTCTTGGAAAGAAATGCCGGGGGCAAAATGTCATCCACCACGGCACGAGCTAAAAAGATTGCCAAGATATCAACGGCATCTGGAATGTCCAAAACAAGATCATCCACAGCCTCCAAGAGGTTGGCAAAACCTTTGGCCAGCTGTTCAGGTTCAATTACATCAGCGTACAGCGCTGAAAGGAGCACAGAGGCCATCTCTTTCTCTTTGTCATGGCGGTCCATAGCCATTGAAATTAACCTCTTCACAAAATAATGGTGGTAATTGGGGGAACCAACATTACTCAAATCACTGGCCATACTTGCAACGTCACCTGATGCAAAATACTCCTCAATAAGGCTGATTACCTTTTCTTTGTATTCTTCCAAGGACTGTGACACTGGTGCCCCCACAAGCTGGTAGGGCTCCTGAAGTCGGAACATTCAGAAATATCAATAAAATCACATGACCAACTATCAAAGTTAAGTTACAATTCAAATGACAACTAACTACCACAAATGTATTTGATAAAGGTAGTTTGAACAAGGAACAGCTCAAGGCCCACAGATATATTCATGAAGCGAAATCCTTGCAGGCAACAATGAGTACCACGTTTGTAAAAACCATTTGCAGACGGTGTAGCAACTACGGCGAACACCAAGGCTAATTCTTAAAACGAGTAAAACTCACACCTCTTCACTGTCATAATTGGGATCATTGCGGTCCAACTCAAGCTCACCGTCAGCAGCTAGCAGTTTTCCCCAAGTACCTTTCCCACCAGCACCGCCTGTCGCATAATTTAAAAAGCAACATGATGAATAGACAAAACTATCAACCACACGATAACAAACAAGCGTACAGTCAGTAGATGCTAGTCTCCGCTTCACGGATGTCAACTTACACCCAGGTCAAAATACAAAAAGGCTGTACCTGATTCCCAAGCGAAGGACCACGTGGGTGTTGATGCTGGCTATAAGATAGGTGAACCGCAAAATGCAAAGGAAACGTATATGTCGAGTGCAACAGGTTAACGCTCAATCCACAAGGAATATCACCTTTTTTAGGCTTGCCGTTCTTGCCGGAATGAGAATGACGATCTTTCTTGGATTCCATACTGCCAACAGAAACGAGCTTCGCGCCAGATTTCTCATGTTTCTCGGCAGGGTCAGGATTTTCCTGATTCCCGTGTGATACTGTTCTTACCAAATTCTTCTCTTCTGAAACTGCATCTCGTCCTTGAGATAATGATACCATTAACTTCCGCTGCTCATCAGTGAGAAACCCAGATGGCGTTGACATGTTACAATGAATGTCCAGAACCGAATAAAGTTCTCAATCAGTGGTGCGAAATGAATCGCAGATGACGCTTTCCCCAGCTTCACTAATCAGAGAAAAGGAGAGATCGTGAGAATCTTCACATAGGAGATAGTATGTTCTAAATTTTAGATAGACACTGCCCGATCTGTAAATGATCCATAAGTACAATTCTGTAACACAATATACATGCCCATGGGTCAGGAGAAACGTGAAGCATAAATTTACACACAGCGAAGTGAACTTCACTCTGTGAAATTTGCAAGAGACTACAATCAAAAAAAAATCAAAAAGCAGCACGAAGATGTTGGTGTCGGCCCCATTTTCCACGACGTGACACGACTATATTAATGCCCATTATCTGGAAGATAATGAGGAGACCAGCACACCAGAGGAAGGACGTCCTCAAATGCCATGAATCAAGTGACCATGTCCACTGGACTGTGGTCCGAGACCCTGCTCTCAGTACTCTTAAATGAACACAAATCTCTGTCATTAAACACTTGCACTAAACCCCCGAAGATACGATCTGAAATCTTTTCACATACTTTGCGGTATTTATCAGATGTGTCTTTCGTGAGAATACCGAAGCAACAAACTCTACACTTACTGTCTCAATATCTACTTGAGCAATAGGCAATCCGCTCAGACTTTCTACCAACTGACAAATGTCGTCCTAGAAGGTGGACTTCGGAAACTTTTGTAACTGGGTTAAAGGAATTTAGCTAACACGGATATATACCTCCGTAAATAACACGAAATCTACACCTGCGCCCCATAGTTCTGCACACTAGGCAAAAGGAAAAACTAATGCCAAAGCTGGAACCATCTCAATCAATACCTTTCAGTCACAACTAGCGTAAAGCCCTGAAGGGAGAAGGCGAGCATTTTTTTCCCGCTGCTCAACCATTCAACAAGCCTAATTTCCTTCTCCATTCATCGGAGGGGGGGAAAAAAAATCATGCTGTACAGCACACAACTACACCAATTCACGAAGTACGCAACCCAGAGGACAGCACCGTAACACCCTTGCCAAACTGCAGCAAGTGCGATCCAGACACTAAACACAATCGACAAAAAAAAAAAAAAAAAAAAAAAAAAAAGCAATTGTGTGGTATGCATAGAGCTTGGATCCGAGCTAAATCGCACAAGTCAACTAAAACAAGGAGCGCATCCCAAGTCTAGCCCTCCTCACTCAGAACCAAACCCGCTCAAGAACCACGTATCGAATCAAGTATACAAAACCAAAACGGACGTGAATTCATCTCAGCCTAGGAGCCACAACTCACCCAAATCACCCTAAACCCTCGTTCCAAAATGTACACAAGGTCTCCACAGCGCAAAAAAGTGACCACATTTCACCCACATTGTAGCAACAACAACACCACCCACCTCAATAAACCCCAAGGACACCAAAACCCACCATAGATACTGATCCCAAAGAACACATTCGCCTGTACAGGCACTCACTCACAATGCAGAGAATCCAAGGTAAGAGACAAGCTGTCGACGTCGCCAACTAAACCACCTCCCCTCCCCACACACACACACACGATTATTTCTCCGAATTCAACTCCTGTGCACACAATCACCGACTGCGGTGTGTAACTGCAGTGTGTAACGCTACGCAAGAATCATGGACCCAGTGGTGGAGATACAAACTGAGCCGACGGCGATGGAATGGTGTGGAAGAGTGGAGTGATTGTTAGTTAGGGTTTGCTGCTGCTACTGTTGGGGACAGGCGAGGGCCATGATCCATCATCATACCATGAGAACGCTGCTTCCCTGATTGAGCCCTAAGAGAATCTAGTTACTGGGTATTGTTCTAAATGCGGCTAGCCCCCCTTCGTTTCACTTCCTTTCATTCAGCAATTCCGCCATCGCTACCCTGGCCCTCCTCCCTCTCTCATTCCAGCTCTCTCCTCTCTCGCTTCGTCTTCGTCTTCCCCAGAGGAGCCCATCTTTATTCATCCATGTTCTCTTTTCATTCATCCTACTCTTCGTGGGGGTATCTTCATTCATCCATTTCCTTTTTTCATTCATGCCCCCCAACGTGGTTTTATTGCTTTGGACAATGGGTGCACAACCTTCACTATTTATGGTACTTTCAGTTGTTAGGCTTAACATTGTCATGTTCCCTTTTCTCTTATTTTTTGTCTATTTTTTACTAATTGTTTCATGTCATAAATTTATTTATAGTATATATATATATATATATATATATATAATATTAAACCATTGAATATGGTTACACAAAATAGAATACCATGAAAACAAAGTTGTGATCCTTGCTCTAATACATTTCAAAATGTGGACAAAGATTATTTGTAAGTCATGGTTTAGAAGGGCCCAGCAGTATCCTTAATGATTCAAGACTTCATTTGCAATTCTGTCCTACAATTTTGTTTTAACATGCATTTGCAAGATTTTTTAGAAGTCAGTGGAAATTCTCGAGAATTTAGATCATAGATTACAACAAGGCTTCTTCAAAAATATCAATAATGCTGCTTATGACGATGAATAATACTACTTAATGATTCTGCCATGGCTCGAGAACTTAAGCCGCTAAGAGTTGTTTACAAATGTTGGTAAAAATTATTAGAAAAAAGATTGTATTTGCATGAACGTTAGTTTTTATCAAATAATGTCTTCAAGAAATTAATGTTTTTGTAAGAATTTATTCATTTCTAAAATAAGAGTTTAAATAACACAATCATTGAAACAAGATGTGATTATTTTTCATTAGACATTTTGTGAAGCAACACTAATCTTGACATGCTTGTTTCATGTAAAATAAACAAAATATTCAAACAAAACCATAATTCATTTGTAGTTATAATTAGTTAACTTCAATTTTAATTTCATCAAATTAAAACAGAAAAAAGAAGTATATTGATTTATGTGACATTCAGGTAAGCCATATTTAAATAGATAAAGTTTGAAAGGATTTTAGATTAGTTTACTTTGCAACATTCATACAAATATAATAAAAATAAATTAAAAATATGTGAATTCAGACAGAATTTATCTGAAACAATAATAATTATTAAGAGTATCTTGATAAAAATAAATAAAAAATAAAATAAAATGTGATGTGTTAAAAAATGCATGAACAAATATGTGAATATGTGAGTATAAATTTTATTTTATTGAAGCTCAGAAGATACACAACAAAAATATTGGTTACAGTTTGGGACTTTGTATTTGAGAATACAGTATTTTATTAATTTAAGAATATAACGAATATTGTGTTTTAACATCAATAACTATATATATTTAAATAAATAATTTTATAAAATTCTCACATAACTTTAATATTTTATTTTATTAAAAAATAAACTAATAATATATTAAAGTAAAAATTATGTATATATGTATTGATTAATTTATGTGTCTAAATATTTATAATATTTATAAATTTGTATATCAATGTATATCAATTGTCAAAAAAATTTAATTACAAAGATTCAATGAATGTTCATTTTTATGCAAGTTTTTTGTAAAGAAGATGGTGAAAAGTTGTCAAGAACATAAATCTAGACAAATTTAAAAACATACAATATATTCATGTATTACTTAGTAAAAGAAAGAAATCAAAGATAAGTCATAATTATAAAATACAAAAAAATAATTAATTTTTTGAAAATACAAAAAACTTTATATTTTAGATTTAGTATTATAATATTTAAAAAATTAAGTTATGTTACAACAAATCACTTAAACACATTTATCTCTAGAAGCAAAGGACTCCAAAACTATTACTGATTAATTTTTAAAGAATTTAAATACCTACTCTAAGACTAAATAAGGTAATAACGACGTGGCACACTAACATCCAAATTTAGGGTTTTATGCCGTGCGCTCACATTTAGGATTTTCGCCGTTTCACGTGGAACCCCTAAACCCACGAAGGTGACGAAGCTGACCAACCCAAGACCGTGTCGTCATCACCTCCGCGGCCTAAGGCCACTGAGGAAACCAACCGGGGAACACACGTTCCCCATACAGGAACGTGGGAACTGGGGTGGGGGGTCACGAGAGTTGAGAGCCTCGGTGAGGTCGGGAACTTGGCTCGCGAGGTTCGGAACCAGCGTGGCTCTGCCATTGATGACCTCCAAGACGATTAGGGCACGACGATTCCGAACCAGAATATCCTTCGTGTAGTTCATGGCCTTTCTGTGTGACACTTGGGCGCAAGTGGCCAATTTTGCTGAATTTGCGCATTTGAAAATATCTTCCAAAGTTGCAAAACTTACCCTAAAAAACTTATATTTTTTTTAAAAAAATCGGAAATAATTACCAGTATATTCAATTAAGTCTTCCACGAGACTGGAATAATAAAATTAATAACGATGATAATAGTTGATAATCTTGACTAAGAGAGAAAGAAAGAAAGAATTGTTACAAAAAAATTGGTTTTAATTGTAGAATAATTATTGTAATCAATTAATTTATTGATTATACCAAATTTTCAACACACAAATATACACTGATTTTGAAATTTTCAGAGGCATAAAACAAGTTCAACAATTCATTACAATATCTTTTTTTTATAGCAAACAAACTCAGTTTTGTTTTTTTGTTTCTTTTTGTTTTTGTTGAAAAATTACTCTACTTAGCAATTCGTTTCTTTATTAATCTTCACCTAGACATATTTTTTAATTAAGATGTGATAGTTCCAACGTTTGAAAAGTAAATTGAAGATATATTCATTTTTGATAGTCGATTGTAAGTGTTATAAAGCGTATGTGTTTCATGAGGCACCCTAAATAAGTAAAATATCCACTCCAAATTTAAAATACTTGAGGCCCTTAGAATGCTTGTTGAAATGGAACTTACCAATATTTCGTATACTTTATGGTGACAAATAGGGATAGCTTCAAAGGTAGCTATTATTTAAGGTACTAAGGTTTTATTAGTAGTTGTAAAAATTAGATTAATATTTTTATGAAGATGTCATTTGTTGTATTAAATTTGACTCACACTGTAATATTAAAACAAAATTTATGTCAAAACTCTTCAGCATAATATATTTACAAACATGTACATAAGATTCCAATCCTTATTATTTTTATTATTTTTTTTATTGTCATTATTATGTGTTGTTGACAATTTTCTATAAATATCAATTTTGTATGTGTGTGTGCGTGTTTTTTTTGTTTTGTTTTGTTTTTTTTTTTTTCCCTTCTTCCTTCACCCTGTTTTGTTGTTTAAAAACAAATCTTGTTGGGCTGTCGATAATAATTATGTTCTAATACATGGACAATCAACAAAACTGCTATCCAATTTCCCAGTCTTTGCATCAGTTCATGCATTCAAACCGAACATGTTGAATGTCCTCAGTTAAAAACATGGTGTGTTGTTGCAAGTATTAATTTAATGAACACCTCATGCACACATACACACGTACACATGCATTCATTTCATACAAGGATGAATTTCTCATGAGAAACAATCAACAATAAATAAATAAATAAATAAATGACACAAATAGAGTATTATATAGAACAGAAATTTCCTTTATACAATCAGCTACATTATTAATTTCTATAAATAGTCACTATCTACAGTATAAAAGTACAAATATAAATTAAAACTCACACGAGCTTCCATTGTAAAAACACGGCTTTCATTCATACACTCAGAATTCCACGAACGAATGACAGAAGAACATTCATTCCTACGGACGCAGCTGAGAACTGCCGCGGGATGACGTGATTGTGCGGCATCGGGTGACGCTCAAGGATTCGAGGAGAGGCTCCTCGCTCCGTCTTCGATTTGCCGAGCAGGGCCCCTATTTCAGCAGACGCTCATCGCCTTGCAACGCTACACACCGCACCGCAAAGGAAAGGATGGGAAGAAGAAGAAGGGAGGATTGATTGTGATTTGTGCACGCTGCAATTTCACGATACCGGCAACCAGCGCTGGGGTGCGAAGCAAAGGGATTCGGTGATTGGATCACCACCACCACCTCGCCATCTGCTTCACCCCGCAATCGTGAATCTGTTAGTTGTGGAGGCGAGGCGCAATAGTGCATTGTCGACGAAGCGTGGAGGGAGATGCTAAAAATAGTCGCGGCGCAAACGTGGAGTGCAAAACTCCTTCTCGTCAGCTGCCTCTACCCCCGAGATAAGCGACGCAGCCCCGACCAGTCACCAAAAGCGGGACGGCGTTGCGGTCGCTGCGTGCAATCGCGCTGCGGTTGGTCGGACCCTGAACGGCGGTGGGGCCCCGACAGCAGCTAATCGATAGAGGTGAAAAATGAGGGGCGGAGTCCTGGCACCCTCGCCTAACACTAGGTTGTCCAGATTCGACCGGTTGCGGCGAGAAAGGGTGGACAAGAGGGTGTGCTTAGGGCTATCAATAACCGCGGGACCGGATCATGTCCTCCCGCTAGCAGCCGAGTTGAATGGCTTTAAAAACAGCACAAGCTCTGCGGATGAGAGATATGGGCCCTGCCCTCAGCTTCCGTAGGATGGAGTTTCAAGCGGAAGAAGATCTTCGGGTCGGGTGCAGCAAAACTATTCGGAATCTTCGAAGCAAAAGAGAACGGCTGGATAGAGGGCCTGATCAATGCCCCCCCCCCCCCCCTCCCCACTTGTATCTGTCACGGCATCGGTGTGCAGTCACAAATTGATTGAGCCCAGATTTATCACTTTCATCTCTACAGGAGAGAAAAGAGAAAAATCTTCGTCCGTGTCTTCATAGAACTGGGGGTATCGGATCTCGAGCTTCTCAAGTTTCTGTCCATGTGGGCACATCCTCATCCGGGTGCTGATCCGGAGGAAGGAGGGGAAAGGGGGTTAAGGGAGTCAACCTGTGTGTGCGTTTCTGAGTGCGTGTATATGTGTGTTTGAGCAGCGTTTATCGTGGAGGGTCCCATGGATTCCGTCCCATCATCTTGCTGACGCTGGGTGCTTTCATCGCTTGTCTGTGTGGCTGAATGGAGACTCCTGTCCTATGGATTCCTTATCAATGAGTGAGAGAGAGAGAAAGAGAGAAGGCCATCTGCCGATCAAGGACGCACCATTTGCAGTGGTCGGCAGCCTGAGGCGTGAGGATCAGGGGCTCTTTAGTGGGTAGACATGGATGCGCACGGCAGAAAATCTAGTTGTAGGGGTAGAAATGGTCTCCTCTCTGTCTCCGATGTCGAACATTGGCAGTTAATCCCTTTGTCAAGTTTTTCCCGTCCTGCGTGCAAAGCCCCCTTCCCCTGGATGGGCTATTAACTCCGGTCACACTCGCTTCCGTGACGTTGTGTTGCTACCCGTTGGCTGCTCAACTACGCAGTCTTGCGAGGAAGAGTAAGCAGCGCGAATCGGCTCTTCATTGTACTATCCCCCTCCTGTAAGACGACGTTGTACAGTGTTCGAGAAAGGAATCATCCGAAGCCCACAGTTATCTTGCTGCTTGTCCGTGGATCATCATCCCGCTCCCCTCATCCTGTTCTCGTAGCCTCTGGTTCAGATTGATTCGTATTCGTCTCTGCAGTTGGACTAACAGGGAGCGACGATTTCCTATCAACATGTTGGGATGTGCGGAGACATGCATCAGCTAGTACAACCAGAGAATCTGATTCTTCGACCCTCTGCCAGAGCTATTCGAAGAAAGCACTCGGTGTGAAAAACATGTAAGGTGCTGACACCATCCTCGCCACGATCATACAGGGAAAACACTTTTTCTTTCTTTCTATGTATCTATCTTCCCATATCGGATGAAACCCTGGTTGTTCTTGCCGTGTAGCAGAGGCGTAGGGGCGAGCATGGTGCATGCTTTTGACGCATGCGCTCGATTCCTCTGTGCCAGTACTGATGCTTCGAGAGTACAAGTAGTTCGCCTGATTCCGCATGATATTATAGGATCTATTATGTTTCACACATCATCGACGAGATGTTCTTTCTCCACGATTGCTCAATCTGCTGTCGGAGGTCTGGTAGCGGGTGTGGGATTCTAGTCCATTGGGATGATTGCACTCAAGGATTGAGTGTCGATGTCTGAGGTTAGCCAGTATAGACTGATTCTTCAGAGTAATTTTGAGGTGTGCGAATCAAGACATAATTTAGCAGATCTGGTGACGCAGAGCCAGATATGTGCTTCTTGGAGTCATGTCGTGAAATCGGCGTCGAGTCTTAGTTTCATTCAGCATATGCTCCGATTATGCGCCTTGGAATCTTAGGAATCTATTCGATCCAATTAGGTCAGAGGACCTGCTCCATCCTTCGGCAAAATTATCTTTAACTAGCGAGCACCCTAGTCACATGATTGTTGCCCAATTTTAACTAAGAATCAAATTTAGCAAGAACATTATACCCTTTCGTTTTGGAATGAAGGATGGGCGTGATTTTTATTCGTGTTTTGTGCATCTACCCTTTTCCAGTTTGAACACATCGCGTGACCTAATTGGTAAAATGGCACTCTGCAGGTTGTCGAGAGGGACGGCGCAAGAATATAACATTATCCCTACAACGATACAGTAAGCCTTCAATTACCAAGCCGACATGCGCCGGCCGTAACATATTAGCAAGAAGAAGCGAAGCATGGAGGATGATGGGTCTTCCGAAATCTTGTTGACTCAGGACTCCATTGGAGTCGCGACGAAAGTTGCCGGCTAATTGCTGAATTCAATTAACACCATGAGGGTGACTGCTCTGCACTTTCCCCACTTACCACTGAGTTTCTTTGAATGTAGCGTGGTTTAGGAATTAGCTGCGGAAGTAATCGTCACTCTAAACTGGTCTCTAAGCTCTTTTCGAAATTGGCAGACATCACGCCGAGCGGATGGCCTTCCGCAGGCTCCGTGTCCATCCAGCACAATGCAGGTGTTGACGCTGGCCCCCTTCCAATCGCTAATATGGGTTATTCTTCTTCTTCTATTCTGTTGTCGTCTGATGAGTCTGATGGAGTTTGTTTCTTGCATTGGTATAAATGATCCCAGAGGTTTGCGGTAGGTCACTCTTCACATCCTGGAGATGGAAGTGTATACGGATCCGCATCTTCGAACCTCGCTATGTTTGCGAAAGATATGGGAGGAGCGGGCCAGCACATCATGGACATGAGTAGAGGTAATCTGGATCGGCGCGGTGCTGCACAAACCTGGGTCAACCCGTATTCCAACCCAGAGTTTGAATACGTTTATCTAGTGAGTCATTCAATCTCCCGTACACACTGCACTTGGGACAAAGCTGTTCATCGAAAAGCTCTGTAAAGATTTCGCTGCGTGTCTGATATCTCTACGTTGCAATTCTAAAAATCTGGGTTTGTTTTGGGGGTTTCAGGGCTCTCCACAGACATCGCAGGATTCTCAGACACCGCTTATCCTAGATCCTGGCATGTCCTCTGTCTCGAGTGGCTCTCAGGTTCTGCAGGTTGAGTGATTCGTCTCCTCCTCAATGAGACTTGTGATGCATTGTATTTTACGTTCGGTTTGCGATTTACCAGCATTTTACTGGAAATCTCCATATACTTGGTACTGATTGTAAATGTTTTGTGATAGCCACCAACTGGAAATGTTCACTACAATGCCAGTTATGGACGCACTTCGCAGTCAAAGTATGCGGTGCAGCCCAGCTCGAATTTTCAAGGTCATCTTCATCCTGCTCAGCAGTTTAGCGCCCCACCCATGCATCGTCACAAAGCGCCAGAAATGCACACGCCGTTCTCCCAAGAATTCTATAACGTGCAGGATGAAATCGATATGCAGTCATACGAGGACATTTGGCGAAACTTGGAATCAGACTTCCTCGCCCAAACATCGGCGCAGTACGACGCGACTCCCGGAGACATCAACATGGTCGATGCAGTGTACAATGTCAGTCAATCCACACCAGGCATTCCATTTCCAGTGCCAAATCAAACACAGCCTGTCTCCAGACCTATTGCAGATCAAAAAACCTGGAACATGCTTTCGAATTCTGTACAGAACGAGGCCGAGAGCTCTAGCAACGTTCGAACCAGATACGGCAATGCTTCCTCGTCCACACGACATCCGTTTGGATTCAATCCTCCGCGACACTTCGCTGAGCAGGCTCAACCTCATCAGCGCTCCGAAGTCGCCCAGAATCGTGACCTGAGTTTTCATCAGTCTGTGATGGAAACCAGACCGGATTTTATGGATATGGTCATGGATGATTCAGTCTCTGATGGGATTTCTATCACCGGCTCGAGTGATAATCAACTCCGCCATGCACAGTCACCGAATTATGGATTTGGTTCGCATGGATATGCAGGTACAGCCTCGAATTTTGGAGAGCGTCAGCACTCAGCCGTGCAACAATCCTTTCAACCTGAAAACAATTCCAGGGAGCAGATGCAGACCAATCATCAATACAACAGGTTTCCGGAGCATAGGGAAGCGTCTTTCAGTTCGGGAGGAGATTTGTATAATGAGACGAAATCCGGAGTTGAGAGTGATTTCTCCACTTTGATGGCACCGGGACAATCAGGATTGCGAAGCCTGGGTGAATCACGTTGGGCTGAGCAGCTTCTGAATCTCTGTGCAGCTGCTATAGCCAGCAAGAACATCAGCCGAATGCAGCACCTCATGTGGGTGTTGAACGATCTAGCCTCCGTGGTTGGCGATGCCAATCAGCGATATGCAGCTTACGGACTCCGTGCACTGTTCTGTAGGATTACGGGGAGGATGGAAGCCGCCAAGACGTATTTGCGTCCGAGGCACTACGATCAGGAACAAAGCTACGGTCCCAAAATGGTGCACCGTGCTCTCGTGAAGTTCCACGAACACGTCCCCTGGCATCAAAACTGCTATTCCGTCGCGAGCCAAACCCTGCTGGAAGTCTGCGCGGGAAAGAGCAGGTTGCACATCATCGACATCGGCGCTGGCAAAGGCATCGAATGGCCCATCTTTATTGACGCTCTTGTCAGCCGCTCTGGCGGACCGCCGTCCATTCTGAGGATGACCATGATCAGGGACCTTCAGCGGGAAGAGCCCAACTTGCGAACCCGGGGCGGCTCCGAAGCCGCTGATTTCATGACGAGGTTGGTGAAATTTGCCAGCCTTCTCGGCTTGCATGTGGAAGTGAACATGGTGCGAAAACCGCTTGAATGCGTCACTCGCGAGGATTTGAAACTCAGAGATGGGGAGGTAAATGACATACACTAGCACATCTCCACATCCTCAAATTTACATGTCCCATGTTAAACGTCAAATTCTCGTAGTCAAATTGCCGTTTGCATTATCCTTGGGAAGGATGGTTTAGGGTTAGAGGCTTTTAAGGATCATGAACTAACTCCAAATTACTGTGCAGATTCTAGCCGTTGTCTGCCAATTTCGCCTTCACCGGTTATCAGAGGAACTCGACTACCAGTCGTCTCCACCGGACCTGTCCCCCCGGGACAAATTCCTTGACTTTTTATTCACATTAGATCCTCACATCTTCATCCAGAGCGACAATGACAGCGATCACTGCTCCCAGGACTTCTTGACGCGTTTCCAGAACGCGGTCTCCTTCTGGTGGAGATGCTTTGAGTCGATTGACGTTGGTTACAACGGTCGCGACCCGGACGAGCGTCAAATCATCGAGTACGAGGGTGCCATGATGCTGCTCAACATGGTGGCATGCGAGGGCATCGCCCGCATCGAACGAAATGAGTCGTATCCGCAGTGGGCGCGGCGCATTAAGCGCGCCGGATTCATGCCGCGCGAGCTGAGCGAAGAGACGAAGAAAGTTTCTCAGAACCTGGTTGCTAACCACAGCGAATTTTGGGAGACAGCATTCATTGAATCCAATATGGTGAGCCTTCTGTGGCGCAAGCAACCCACGACCTTCACGTCAGTCTGGAAATCGTCTAGTTGCACCAACCCCAAGCACTCATGTAAGTGCAGCAAGCTGCACAACTAACTTCCCGATTCAGTTCCCTCTAAATTCTCACTTTCTCACCATGTTTGTCTGCACATTTTACAACTGTAAATCAATTTTGACAGTGGAATTTTTAAAAAGTAAAGTGCTTGAATCAGCTGGTGTGAAGCTACCGTTACAATTATTCCCAAAAGTGAGTTTCAAGGTGCTGCACTTGATGCAGCTGATGCATTCTAGCTTGGCTGGAAGTTCAATGATTGTAGGCATAGAAGTTATTCTTTCTGAAGTGTTTTTACTTCCACTGGTGGTGGTTAGGAATGTGTACGCGGTGTCTGTTTTAGGCAGAGGGCTAGTGCAGCAATGCTGAAACCCACGTGTGGCTATGAAACTTACGGATGCTCCGTGTTTGTGGAATCACTTGGAGATATTTGCAGCAGAACAAATTCAGTAGTTGTGGTGCACTGTTTTGAAAACGAATGAGTTGAATGTCATTCCTCTGACTGAAAGCAATGGAGAAACTTGTTGTCACTGCGTGATTGGATTGGCATACAGAGAGACCCAGTTGTCATCCGTGCTGGTTTCCTGCATGTATTCATTACATTGATGATGAGGTTAGAAATTAGTTGGCCTGCATGGTGATTTCGAAACGGTGAACTTAGCACTTTCATTAACTTGTCTCTATCTAGTTGTGTGCCGCTTCGCATTGATCGGTATTGCTCTCGCTGGGTTGACCACTAGTATTGGTTTTAGTTAAACCTGTCTAAAGTGAGCGCTTAGTAAAAACTGGATGAATGGTCAAATGCACAAACGCTGGCTCACTTCAACATCGTCTCTACAGAGTCTGCCGTTCAACTGTGCTTGGATGATGAACGCTTTCTCGCAATTACTATTCAAGCTTGTCATATTTGAATAAGGGATCATTATCCATGCATGTCTGGACAATTCAAATTCTCATTAAAGGACCCACAGCACGACGCCACTTTCTGATGCCATCTCAATCAATTAGTATGATTTCTCACTAAATTATGAAGATGGTGTACTGCTGCATTCACGACAGTAAAATTCATGTGGAACAAAAAAGCATTCAAAAGTGCCGTTCCCAAATCAGTTTGACAACCTTCAAAGGATTTCAGGTAATTCGCCAACAGCCACATTGTTTGAATCATAATCACATAACGTTGTATCACAATATTGATTCTGAACATCAAATTTAGCACACAACTCTAGTCATTTTTCAAGAAAAACCAACAAAACAACAATCGAAAGAGACAAAAGTTGCGGAGGGGAGAGATGGCTATAGATATATACATATCCATTTCAGGTGATTGTTGTATATTCATTGCAAAGCGCTCTTAGATGCACATGGCAGCTCGTCTCCCAGTCCCTTCAAGCCGCTGTCCCCCAAGTATCACTCCATCCCCACCATAGCCACTCACTGCGCCGTGGCCGCCACAGGCAACAGAACTCCACGCTGGGCAGCAGAGAAAGAGGAGCCTAGAACGGAGGAGGCACCATCGAGAGGCTGTCCTCTGTCCCCGCACATTGATGACACCGATCACCATGTGAGGATGCCCAGAGGTTCCCATGGAGCCCAGTGCTGCCAGTGTGTGTGAATGTGTGTGTGAGAGACCAGAACCTGCCTCCTGTGTGTCTGTCAGTCCTGTCAGGGTCTCCCTTGGGCTGCTCGCGGAGGACACTACAATCTTCAGCAGAGCGCCTTTGGAATCATCACAGTCAGACCCGACTTTGTTTCTTTCCACACAGCTCCTGCCAGCTGCAAACCCGGGTTGGCGTCAGAGGTGCTGGATCTCGGTATCTCAGTTAGTACTTACTGTGGACATGATATTGCTACCTCCAGAACGATTGGGGAGTTTGCTGTGGAGGGAGTCCGACAGTCCTGATAGATCCCCTTTGTTTCAGTTTGATTTCGCTTCTGGTTTCCAGGATAGAAACCAATGACTCTTGTACAAGACGAAGTTATCTGCAATTAAATCCAGAGTTACTCCATCTTCTTCTGCTCCTGCTTCTGTTTCATCCTCTTTATTCAATTGCCAGGTGGACGTTCATTCCACGCTCCGCTCTAATCCAATGGAGTCAGAAACTCCAGGGTGGCAGGGACCTAAGATTCGGGGTGCTAACTTGCCGAGCAGGCTCCTGAGGGGAGCTGGAAGGAGGAATAGAATAAGGGTGGCAGCTGGAACGAGAGAGCAACGACAGCCGCATACGAAGTCCATGTGCTTTTTGTTGCTTGTGGGCTCGGTCTCTCCAGCTCGCAGTCAGTCTCCTTCGGGGGAACGACCCACCAGCCTGCCCAGATGCTTCACAAACCCATTTTCTCCAAAGCCTCCAAAGCAAACAACAGGGCGCCGATAGAGGATAAGCGACACACCGGACTGGTTCCTCCTCGTGAGCAGAGAAGTGTTCTCTCTTTCGTGTCGGGGACTGTGCGATGATGATCCACCACTTTCGTTCGTTCATCAGAAGTGCACCGAAACTCACCCCTTCCACCATCTGAACATCGCTGGTGATTCGGTGAATGAATCAGAAGCAGCGTAGTGAAGTTCTGAGATTCTCCTCCGCGTGGTGGTGGTCGTGGTGGTGGTGGCGTCTGAGCCACAATCCCTCCTCCACGGAAGCCCGTCTCCGCGTTGGAGTCGAGTCCTGGTATTCATCGGTTATAGGTGTGGCACGGTCACACATCTTCCCTGGCCACAATAAAACTAATGAGTTCTTGTGCGATCATATAAACCCACAATTACAAAAACATACGCACATGTATGGATGTATGTATGTATGTATGTATATGTGGGAATTGATACCTTGACATTTATTTTTACTAAATTGACCGGGTTTTAGTTAATTGACCTAGGTTTGGATGTAGGAGTTCCTTAGTACATGCATGGTAGTGTGAAGACAACTTCACCTCAAGATTACACCCTACGTTATTATCATGTACAGCCAAAAAGTAAATCAAAAAGTAAGCCAAACATAGGTCAGGTGACTAAAATCTAAATACATATAGTAAAAATCCCGGTCAACATATCAATTCCCGAAATATATACATACATATATATATATATATATATATTCACATACATGTATTCTATCAATTGTGATTTGAGAACACTTGCTTTCACACTGCATTATATTGCTAATTTTTCATGTCTTCCTATCTTTAATCAAGCACATTGAAGTTGGACTAGTTTATCACACTTGCAACTACAATTTTATTCTATTATTATTATTATTATTATTATTTGTTGTTTTAAGTGATGTTACAAACAGATTTTTTGGCATATTCATCATTTGTTATTTTAACATCATTATTGATCAGTGTTTTCTTGATTATCAATTTTTTTATTTTTTTGTTAAACCAATTTCACTTTTATTGTGAAACCGTTGCTTTTGAAATGTGGGAGTAAACTATAAGGCACATTTGAGGTTGTGTAGATGTTGATTGATAGAAGTTTTATTTTTTTCTTGTCTTTGCACAATTTCATGTTTTAGTTTTGTGCAACTCTAACAATTGACATCCATTTAAATATTATAAACAACGACCAGATTCCTTTGTGTCAGTGCAATAAATATGGGATGATTAAAATAGAAACCACAAATAAATAAAAATATTAATGATTCTTGATGTCATTTTTTCAATCATTGTTTGGATTGATATTAACACTTTAAAGTTTGTCTACTCTTACGACAAATGACATGAAAAGCCAGACATTTGTTTTATGTTTTTTGTTTGTTTAACAATGTAGTGTTATGATTTTTTTTATATACATATATGTTTTTCATAATGTAGTTTAGTTTATCAAGTGGATGATGCATTCATGCACTAAAGAAAGAATTTCATGCTTTGCAATGAATTTTACAATGTCTAACACATATATTTTGAATCATTGTTTTTTGAACCTCAGTTTTGAAGCACAGCACATGAAAATAAAATAAACTTTTTTTATGATTGAAAACATAGTATTTCTACTGATTTCTGATAAATAGCAATAAAATAATAACAAACAATAATCCAAACAAGTGACAATCTACCAGGAACAAATCACTCTCCATGCATGAAAAATTCCACAAACCTGTCAAGATGAAGCAGATAATTGAATTGCTTACTTCTTGAAATCAGTGTCTGATTTTCATATTTAGTATACACAGTGAAGATGTCTAAAAACACATGTTCTGGCAGTATTGCAAAATGTCTAAACATCATTAAGCAAACCCATGTGCTTTCTCAGGAAGCAAATATGTATGTGCACTTATACATTTATTGTTACTCAGCACATCATTAAGCAAACCCATGTGCTTTCACAGGAAGCAAATATGTATGTGTACTCACACATTTAATGTTACACAGACAGAATTGAATGATGTGAAGGTTTTTCTATTTTTTTATTCAAAAAGTAAACTTGTATGATGACCTAAATCTAAAGAAGAAGAAGCAGACGAGAGGAATGAGATTAATAAAAATAAGAAAAAGATACAAAAAGGAGAGCACGGGTTTAGGCACCAACCCATGTGCTGACGTGGGAGTTATCCGGTTCGTGGGCACCCAGAAGTTGCCAACATGGAAACCGCCGAAAGGCACGTCACCCCGTGCGAAAGCAACGGGTTTCCATAACCGGTCAAGTTGGGTGATCCGCGATAGAATCTTACGAGATTCCCCAGAAGGTCATGCACTCGCTAAGATTCCATGCACATGAAATAACAGGTCACCGGGAATCCTGCTCTATGTTATCCCAAATCCTAGGTTTCTGTTCTCACAGCACCCTACGGCTTGTCAATGTTTGACGTGGCATTGCTGACGTGTATAAAATTCGACAGCCATTCATCAGAATTGGGTCGGGGATCACCCCCCTGTGGGTCCCGACCACTTGTTGTCGAATGGGAATGACTCGCGCCAATTTGTAGCATCTGACGTGGAGATCAGTTGGATGAGCTGGACGACACTGGAGATGGCTGAGTCGGCTCCTCATTCGCGCTATTTGCGTCAGAAACGAATGTTCTAGAAAGTTCCAGAAGCCAAAGTCCAGTTTAATTTTAAGCAATGGCTTCATCGTGTGTGCCAGCCTCACAAACACACAAGCCAGTGAACCCTTCCGGCTGTTATGATTTCGAACATTGTAGTTCCTAATTTGCAATGATTAGAATCTCGAGATTTTCCTGTTTACTATAATCCTCCGATGTTGATGATGAGGAAATTGTCTGGAGGAACCTTTTGCCCTCTAAGGCTACTTTCACTCAGTTATCCTTTTGAACTCAAACTTCAGATCACCAGCCTAACTTACCAACAAGGGCACATTCCACACGAAGTTTGTTGGTGTTCATGCAGCGTGGCAACGTTCGATGATTTCTTAGTATGAATTCTCACAAATATTATCGAACTCCTCAGCTTGATGGGATTTGTTTCTAATTTGCGTCCTTATTACTGGATTAAAAAGGTAGAGAAGGTTTGATTCCTTGAGTACGTGTAAGTCTGTATCCGTTGGAAAGAGTTGAAATAAAACTTAAGAAGAGACGACAAGTCGAAGAGGAGTAAAGAGAAGAACCAAAAAAGTACATGCTGAACAAACCACTGTTTTGGAGGGAGAAAGGTAAACGCTTCAGGACAATTCCTTCGATAAAAAAACAATGGCCGATTGCAACGATAATGATTTGAATGTGTTTGAAAGGAGACACTGGTTGGCAACAAAATCCCCGTTCCTCCGCTCGATACAAAGTGGGGGCTAAAGTTAACCGGTTGGGAACGGAGAGCTGGCAGCGGAGGGCTCTGGAAGTCGTTCGTCTCACCGTACAGTCGTCAGAGACCGTTTTCAGTGGCCCTACCTGAGTGCATGGGACAGTGAGGCACTGCGAGTACAGTTCAAACTGCTGCGATGCAACGGGCATCCGTCACGAGAGGACTGACAGAGAATCCACGTCGTTGACACCGTGGGGAGGTGTGAGATAGCTGGAAACATTC
Organism: Physcomitrium patens; assembly: GCF_059467195.1. Lineage (NCBI taxonomy): Eukaryota > Viridiplantae > Streptophyta > Bryopsida > Funariales > Funariaceae > Physcomitrium > Physcomitrium patens. Next base: position 1,120,024 of record NC_143414.1, read on the forward strand.
TATCCACTCTTGCACTGAACGTTTGCGTTTGTTTTTTCGTGCTTCTCTCTCCAGGATTACCCGAAGGCGACCAGATTAAAACAAACTGTTCGAACCTTTTGGAGCTAAAAAAACAAAAATCCCTCGATATGAATGAACATATATTTCAAATATTACTCGTCTACATGCCCAGTCTTGATTCTTGGTGTTCCCAATCTTCAGGTTCAATGGCGAGTGACATGCCTTGGAATCGAAAACCCATGCGTGAAGGGGTAAAAATAAAATTGGGGCACTTGTTGAGGATTTAGCTGCCGAACACTTACAGTGGGGACACGATCTCAGGCACCCCGAACTGGTGCGATCTAGTATTTTGGACTGTTTCAATCGTTGACTAAGTTAACTGTTGATTAGCACCCGATTCACGGGATTAGCTGCTTCTGTGATTCATGCAGGCAAGCTAATTCTGGAGCTGAAGCGGATATTTGGTTCAATGCATACATGTTTATATTGTGGTTATTTATACCAAACATTAAACTGATTTGGTGAGATGATCCATAATTTTCGTATAAGAATCTGCCGCTTTCATGGGAAGGTTGATGTCTGAAGCCGATTTCTGACGATTATATTGGAACATACGCATTTTAGGTTTTCAGTCTGCTGCATGAAATGTGCAGTAGGGCAGAGTTAACTGGTCAGGGGGCTTTCTCTGTGACATATTTGAGTGTACTCAGTTTGTACTTCAAATGACACAAAAGTTGCATTGGATGTACTGAATCAGACCACGGACGCTTTGTGGTGAGTTTGTCTGAGGGACAGAATGCCTAACCCGTACTGAAAATACACAGTGGCGAAGGAGAATGTGGAATCCTGAGTGGGTTCCCACTATGAATGGGCAGTGCTTTGTGTGCAAAAAGAGGATGGTTAGAACCTGACTGAAGAATGTGGCTATTGCAAGGAGCCACCTACACGTTTTACGCACGGATATTGCAAATCGCAGCTTCACGTCCAGGTGATGCATGGTGTGACCTTTTCCTCAGATTGCCGAGGAACCTGCCGCTGGGGGCTCATCAGACAATCGCCAGAACCACGTCATATTTTTCATATCCAACTCAATGGGAAACCAATGCCAAACCGAAATTATCTGCCATTTTAATTATTGGAGGAACGATTCCACGAGAGAATGAGGGGTCACGCTAGGGCATGCATCAGAGACCCATGTGGGCAGCTGCTTCTGTGGAAATTGGCACTAGATTGATACCCAGGAGGAGTTGGTACCCATCAGTTTTCCGCATCCTCCCTCTCCCCGACATCCCCCTCACAGCGGCATCATGGCTTGGCTGGCGATGCCAGAGCAGTCCAGCAGAGCGCGCACCTTTCGTCATGAATGACCTTCTATTCTCATGTCTCACAGACTGTCGCTCTGTTTCCGCATGGTCAATGGCTTTGAGTCCATGCCCTCATGGATTTACTCAAATCCACTTTTGAGTTTCGTGTGGGGCGACATTGCTTTTTCTATGGCTGGAAATTTGGGTGGAGAATCACGCCGTCTCGAGCTCAAGTGTTGCGGTTCTGACGCATCACCAACTGTTACTCTCAGATCATTACAATTCGCTACTTCCGGACGAACTCTCCGAATCTTGTCAGGGCATCGTTGCTCTCGTGCCACAAATTCATTAAGTAATAAAAATCGGAATCGAACAGCATGGATTATGCGTGACTGCTGTGGCTCCTGAGTTCCACCTCTAGTGTCGCCCTCAACTCCAGGAATTATAATATTACTAACCAGCACCCCTGCAATCTGAGCAGGAACATATTGCAAAGCCCGATTGCTATAGTCTTCGAGGCACTAGAGTGTGTAGGAGCGTTGCTTTAAAAGCTCCAAAGCTTGAAACTGCATCAAGCAGAGAGATTAACGGCCAGAGGTTTTGCATCCGGCTTCCTATATTCGGGTGCATTAGCATAAGGTTAGCATAAGGTCCATCCCTACCCAGACACGGAGGTTAGAACTAGCCACGATTATGGCTAGCTCGTTGTTGGATTCGCCCCGTTGGAATAGCATCTTCTAGAGCTCGATCGACCCTATGGCCGCGGACTTGAGGGGTTTAGTTTATTGTGTTTATGAGGCCAATTTTGGCGCATCTGGGGTTGAGTATCGCGTCCTGCGGCGACGGAGTAGAAAGCTTAGCCCTAGCGGTGGTTTTTGAAGAAAGGGTGGGGGGGTCAATTTATGTCTATCTCGCATCCTCCCCTGTGTCCCTATTACAAGCACACCTACTGGGCCCACGCGTAGATCTTGCAGCATAATCAGGGCGCGAGGGTAACTGGTTGGGCAAGGGCGGGAGGGGTGGCTGGACTTTTCACCCTCTGCCCTCCATCTTTCTCGTCTGCTATTAAAACTTCAAGTCCACTGTCTCTGTAATTTCCCAGCGTAGTGAAGTCCCGGGTCAGTTGACGAAGACCAAAGCGAGCTTCCTCTTTCTCGCATGGTTCCGTGTCTCTGCTCGACTCTGCAAGTCGGTTCAGCAGTAAGTGCGGGCTGTATCCGGTCGGTCGGGCCGTGTTTTTGAGTTCACTACTCGTGAGATAAGTGTTGGAGTGAGTTTGGTGCCAGTAAGTGTTGGGAGGGGGGCTTGAGTTTGCGGATGGAGGTGACTGTGCTGGCTTCTTGGTCGACAAGTTTGTTCAATTCCTTCTCTGGCCTGGACGAGACGTGCTGTGATGCAATGGGACCTACGTGGTGACGCGAATCCCAAAGGATTGGGGTTGAGGATCGGCTGCTTGACGCAGGTCTGTAGAGAAGCTGGTATTGAAATTGGTCGTAATTCTTTGAACTTAAGGATCAGTTGTAGTAATTGGAGATTCATGTTACGTTCGTTCTTAAGTAGAGGACAGAGGTGGAGGGAAACAACACTTCCTCAGTAGATAGCTCTAAAGTGTGCGTGTGCATATATATATATATATATATATATATAGATTTCCCTCTTCTTCCTCTCTCTCCCTCTCTCTGTCCACATTTTGTCAAACGGGAAGTGTCTTTTAGCTCCCTATGTGCTGTTTGTCACGTGAGTCGTGTTCTATTGTTGAGTCAAGGTACAGATAGAAGCTCTTGAAGTAGGCTGCTATCTCCGAGGTAATCCTGCTAGGTCTTTCTAGTAGTATTTGCGTGGTATGAATTCTTTTTTTCAAGTTGCTTCCGCACGTCATCAATGTTATTAGATTGTTGGAAGATATCTCCAGCCCCCCTGTTGCTAGTGATGTTATCTATATTCAACTTCTCTAGGGCCAGGCCGCTTCTATAAATTGTTGCCCTTCGTTTTGGTGATCATTTGTGGTCACCTTCCATCGTTCGATTAACCAACTCAAGACGATATTGATTTACTATTGTTCTTTTCCGTATTTGTTAAAACACATACGGCCACTCGCTTAGGGCTGTAATGCTCCATGGACTCCGTCTAGATCTCTATAGAATTCCTCTAGGGATCATCACAAAGTGTTGATCTGTCAGGTCTTTTTGGATCCCTGCATACTAGTGCTCTCTCGAGCAATCTTGTGCAAGAAAACTTTCTCAGAATTTTTGAGAGTCAGCGTTGCCGGTGCTATTAATGAAGCAATTCGGGATTAGGATAGTCAAGAAAAGCAGGTGTGGCATTGAGTAAACGATTGATTGTAACGGATTCGTTTGCTTGTGTACAGGGTGGCGCTTCTGTGTTAACGGTTTTCCAGCATAATCCGCCATCTAGGAGCTCTATTTTCCAGTAACACACATCTCAGTAACTCTATGAAGCAGTGCGGTTCGTTGCAGCTGATAGCTTCGATTCAGTTTGAGAAAAGGGCGGGGTTACATTGTGAGCTGGTGTAGCGAAAATCGAATGCGTGGAGAACGTATCAAGTTTCGACTGAGCATAATCGCTGAAGTGTAAAGGACAGTTATCATGGGTGCAGGGAGGGGTAGCCTTGAAACTCTGAAAAGAGCTGGAAGGACCCTTTTCTTCCTTGTTAACATGTTTGGATCATTGTTCGTGTCCTCTGGCCCTGTTCTCGTCTCCATTGCAGACGTATGTACCGTCTTCTCCGCTTTCACATGCTGCAGGTTATGTTTCTCATTCAGAGCTGATTGGGCAACATACAGCTTCCGGGGATCTCTTGTTGACATCCCTCTACTGTCCTTGGGGCGTTCTTTTGCTGCTCTCTGTAAGTCCACCAGTCTCTGCAGACACACACATACTTCTACTCCCTGTGTCTCTAGAAATCTTTAGCTTACTCAATTGTCATGACCCTGCGTTGTAAGCAGTGTATTCGCAGTTTTCCACAGCTGTAGAAGTTTTCTTTTGACGTTGTTTACTCATTCTAACTCAACGTTTCGATGCTATTTCAGTTTTTTATGCCGTTTGTGCCATCCCAAGCCTATGCCACGGTCCATATTTGGGTATCACTATCGTTTCTGGGATCGGTTCGATGGTGTTTCTCTCCGTGAAGGCGTCTATGTTTGATCATTTTGAGGTTTCCACGGGATTACCTGTTTCACCTGGAGAAAGGAGACACAAGATCACACTGCCACTGCTCTTGGTCTCATCGGCTTTATTTTCTTTGTTACACATTTTTATAGCTTACCGGACAAGGTGTCAGGCTCGCCGTAAGCTCTCCTTTGATAGATTAGACATGGGCTCATCAGCCAGAAAAATGTCCATGACTCTTTACCAGCACGTCCCTCGGGTTTCCTCGCCAACTTACTCTCGAACGAATGATTTAGAAAGAAATGTGATGATAAATCCACTACAGGATGATGATAAGGATGTACCTGCTTACCTGCTTGCTGACTATAATAGCCTATTCATGGATTTGAAAGGGCTGTCTATACATTACAAGTTGGTCGAAGTCGGTACATATACTGAAGTGTCTTTCAAGGGTCCATACGAAAGAGACGAATTGCCACAATATTCACAGAGCTTGACTTCGGAAAATTCATCAAATGTAATGACTGCGTGGAACCCTCTTGTGCGGTCATCTACTACTGGATCCATGCACTTATCCGTCCAGGTACCCCTGTTGAGTGGTTACGCAGGTGATGATTATTCAGTGTACGGATCCACAAGTTGGAGGAACGGTCCCGCAACGCTGAATGGATGGCAAGCGATCTTGCAGGAAACCCATCAAGGGTCCGGGGTCGCATCCACTGTGCCATTCGTGAACGGGGATTTTGATGGAAACTCACCAGGAGTTATTTTCATTCATGGTTTTGGAGGCGGCGTGTTTTCATGGAGGCATGTAATGGCCACCGTGGCCAGAGAGGTTGGTTGTAGAGTTGTCGCCTTCGATCGGCCGGGTTGGGGACTGACCTCACGGCCCCAAAGGTCTGAGTGGGAGCCGAAAGGGTTGTCGAACCCTTACGAGTTACAGACCCAGGTATTTAAGTGTATTCCGTATACAATGCTGATAATTGTCTTCGTGGTGCTTACAGGCCTCCTTGAAAATGTGAAGCATATCATGGTTTTTGACACAATCGTTTCCAATGGAGCAGGTGGATTTGCTTTTCGCCTTTTGTCAGAGGCTAGGCTTTACTTCGGTTGTTCTTGTGGGTCATTCTGACGGTGGCGTGCTTGCACTCATGGCTGCTGCAATGGCTCTGGAATCAAGAGACTCCATTCAGGTTAGATCCGCGATCTTTCGCATGCTTTCTCTCTTCATTTCTTTATTTCTTTGTTCTGTATTTTAGAATTTATTCGTGGTCCTTCAATTTATCCTAATTATCATCGCCATGCTAATCTAGGGAAGTGTTGCTAATATTGCACACTGAAACCTCGGTCGGTGCAGGTTCGAGTTGAAGGAGTGGTATTAGTAGGTGTTAGTTTCGATAAGGAGACTGTGTCATCTACTGCTCGAGTGTTGTTGCAAACACGCCTTGGGCGTCACATGTTAAGACCTCTTTTACGCTCCGAAATAGCGCAAGTTACTACTCGTCGTGCCTGGCATGATGCCTCAAAGCTCACGTCAGAGACGTTGGATTTTTACAAGGTTTGTATTCGCTGTTTTTTGTCGTTTCCTTTTCTTTGAATTGGTCTATCACCAACGACAATCTTATTGGAGGTCGTGTCGCCTGACACCTCAAGCACTTCTATGATAGTAACAGATATCATTGTTGCTGCAGGCACCTCTTCGTGTAGAGAACTGGGACAAGGCCATGTCGGAAGTCTGCAAGGCCACCTCTGCTACTGCAGTTTTGTCCACCTCTAGTGCAGCTGAGTTAGTGCGATGTGTATCGAACTTGCCAGTCCTGGTTGTAGCTGGAAGTAAAGATAACCTGGTGCCCATAAAGACTACCCAGTCCTTGGCATCACAGCTTCCGAACTCGGTATGTCACTCCACTTCGTCAATGTTAACTGTTGCCAATGTTGGGATGATGAAACGTGCACTCTCAAGCTTCACTTTTGGTCATTTGATGTTCTTCCGGCTTCAGTTAGGTTCTAATCCTCTTCCTGATGATTCTGCAGAGGCTTGTGCTAGTACCAAATTGTGGTCATCTACCGCACGAAGAATGTCCGGATGCTTTACTTTCAGCAATGATTCCTTTCATGACTAAGCACCTTCATAGCAATGCTGTTCATCCAGTATCAAGATCAGGATTATAACTTATCCTGATACATTTAGGTAGCGAGAGTAGACTACACGATTTTGTACCAAGTAGCAAGTGTAGATGTAGATTATCTGAAGACCTTTTCATAGACGCCTTTGTGAAGACCCCCATGATTAGTGGACCGGGCTGAGTAATGTGTATCCCATTCTTCTTAGCTTGTTACAATCTGTAGAGTGTTAGACGTCGCAGAGGTGTTCCATTCTTAACCAATATTGGCCATCCTCTCGATGTTCAGAGGAGAGAGCTTACACGACTGGGGGAGCGTGAATCATCAACTTGTATTTTAGTGTAATTTAGCAGCAGCCAGCTAGCGATGAAGATTGATGGGCATGTTTGCGGCAGACAGTGCCTGCAACCCATAGTTTTCCTGTACAATGATCTCGGTCATAAAAGTAAAGTAGAATACTTCACCTTCACTCAATTGTGTGCCCTTCTTTAGACTCTCTTTCAAAGATCTCCTCCGATATATGAAGCCATTCGCGGCACAGACCTGGCCGATGAGCCGCTGGCACTGTGACCCACTGTGGTGAACAGTGCAGGTTCTATCTGTAGGAAAGTTGGATCTTCTTGACTTTCGCCACCTTGGCTGTCTCCTTTCTCCTTCGTCGGATTCTTTTTTTGGGTTGTCGTGTTGACGACTCTGAATTTTCTCGCTTGACGCAACGAAAAGGCTCAACATTTCTAATGCCGACGGCCTTAGTCAAGATTCACTACGCGACTCGCATGTAAACCTTGGCAGCGACCCTGCGGTCTTTCAGCACAAATAGGTTGACGACATTGATGATTGATAGCTGTTCTAGATTTGTCGGGTTGCTCTGTGTCTCTTGCTTGTGCATGTAGTTGTCGAGCCAGGGCCGTTTTCCTCAAGTTGCAGTGGGGATGTCAATCCAAATTGGGTGTGAGATCGGTCGTGGTCTTTGTACGTTCCTAGACTTGAGCAGAGAAATCCAGAAGATTTTAGTACGAGTTTGTAGACTGCGAGGAGTTCCACATACTTTGACGCCCGTAGCATGAAGTCGTTTTACTTTCGAGAGTAGGTTACAACGTTTGTGGCTTAGGCGATCGCTGGGTTTTTTCCTCGACACCGCTGGTTCTTCCTGCAGGCAAGTTCTCCAATTGCCTTCAGAGAGTGAAAGAAACTTGCTGTTTATCGATAGGAATTAGCGGACGATTGTTACATACTAAATGTCGGTGGTCGTCGAATTCATAACCCTGACATTTTTGGGAGGAAAAAAACTGTGAAGGATTGTGCTGCCATAGAAGATGTATTCGTTCTTGGCCGCAGTCAGTTAACATTTTTTTGGATGCGGATTCGAGAACTCCTTTTCTTACGGGAACTCCAAGATCCTCCTAGTACATGTTCATTGTACAAACTTATTGACCAAAATTTGAAACTCGATACGTGAAACTGTCGAAAGAACCGAAGACCTAGGCAATCTTGACACCAACTTCTCCGCACAGATACAAGCATAGTCATTATTGAAGGTTGTGGTTTAGAAGATTTAATACCACGAGATTAGAGCAATTACTCGAAGAAAACGGCTGTTGATCTCATGAATTTGATTGTTAGTTCTACAGATGTGGGAGAACCAGCAAGACGTTTGAAGGCGCTTGTAGAAATCTGAGAAGATGTCTAGCAATGACTTCAATGGGCAGGGATACAGTGACGGAAGGGGTCTTGGTGGGCCTCACGACCACTCAGCTACAGGCAATTTGCCGATCTACTTGCTCTTCCTCATCATGCTTGGCTCGGGAATCGTCACTCTCATTTTTCTCTGGATCTGCTTCCAGTATATTTGCCACAGGAGACGCGTCAGGGGCGCAATTCGGGATGACCAAGAGCGGGTCCTATGGGCTGACGGGGCTTGGGAAGCAGGCGGTGCGGAACGAGCTCGCTACGATGCAACATCCTTGGACGTCAAGGAGAAATTGGGTCCCAACGTCAAGGCTTGTGACGCCAGCGTTGAGCTGACATACGTGGTGATGGCGGGCGAAGAACACCCAACCTTTCTGGCACGCCCCCTCAGCAAATCGTTTGAACTCCCTTCTCCTTCCTCTCCGAAGACAACCCACAACGCTCAAGCAACTATAAGTCCGAAAAAGTCCTCTCCCTCATGACGCACTCACACTCTCCGATGCTCAGCACGTTTCGACGCTTTATGAAGAGAGGCTCCACTACAGGCAATTCTCAAAGGCTTGAATCTCTTTCTGGTGTGCAATTTATGTGAACCGACAAACCATTCGCTAGTCAACCTTATTTTCAATAACTCTCTTCTGCGGCGCATGTTCAAACCTCTGAGTAGTAATCACGGAACTTGTGAATTACTGCCATCATCGAAGGCTCTTAGTGTGACCTGTCTGGATCACAGTTCAACTTGGTTCTCATGACGGAGGCGCTTGATTGTGTTGGGTTTGTTCCGCTCTCTAGGGGTTGCTACTCATGTTGAAACTGCACCAGATCCTGGTAAGCAATTTCTTCTGGATTTCCATTGAATGAGTGTATGTGTGTGGGCACCTGAGAGTATAGAGCTTGTTCAGCCACTTCGCCTTCCTCCTGTGTAAAATTCCAAAACCACCCTCATCGATTTGGCACACACTTTTAGAAAAAAATTGCGGTCAGTTTCCATGAACTTATGTCACGTATGCTCGATGTATGTTGAATTTGTTCCATCCCCGAAGCTGGCATTGCGCTTGTCTCCAAACGCAGCCAGATTCTGTCGAACGATCTGCCGACTTCCCTGAGCTTCATGGGCCTGCTTGATTGCACGAAGATGAGTCGATCAGGACTAAAACTGTCCGGCATATGGGTTCCATTCAACATCGGCTTAATCCCCACGGAGCATCTGCGGGGAAGACAATTGGGTGAACATACTGCTGCATTGGAATTCGCACTAAGGGACGCATCGAGTCCTTGTTTAATAAACATGCTGCATGCGACAATTCTCGCATCCAGGGTTGTATACCCCGTAATTTTAACATCTCGCACACCTGGTTCATCATCCCCACCTCAGGAATCCATCTTCCCCGAACGCGTCGCAAACTCTACATCACCCATTCCCTGTGCACTTCGGTTTCAGTCAGTTGCCATTGCGACGGCGATGGTCTGCGTTGCGACGAAACGGGGGTGCGTCGGGGTGGTGTGAAATCGGTGCGTTTTATCCGTTGTATTGTTGTCTACGCGTATAATATACTATTATTCTCCACTCTTGTGGAAGATGTGGGAGGGAGATGTATTCTTAAGTGTGTTAGTGCTCTTTTGGTAAATGTGTTGGTATTGGTACACTATGTACTTACAACAGCACTCTCTCTATTGTACTAGTTTGAAATTTGATTATCACATGCAATTTTTAATTTGTTTGCTGTGATGTTGTCGTTTGATGCAGTTAGGGTTGGTAATTTTGTTGATGTTGTGGTAGAGCTTGCTAAGATTGTCTAAGTAGGATAAAATAAAATAAATAAAAATAACTTCATGTCTTTAGGAATAAATATATAAGTAGAAAACCTTGTCCAATTAAATTAAACAGAGAATAAGAAAATTTCAAAATTATATTATTTTATGTTTATTTTTTTATCTTAAACAGTGCATGCATGTTAGAAGGTTGTAACGTATTTGAAATTTATCTAAACAAGTGTATGAGGTGTTTTTTTGGTATCTTCATTTTTTCCAAATAGCATCTTATATAAAGATGCCAAAAAGTTAAGTAAAAACTTATAGACAAGTTATAGCTTTTTGAAGATTAATGCTCCTTATAATTCCCCCTTGGTTGTTGGTGCTTCATTATAGTTGTCCTTCCCCCTCCAATGGGTGATTTTTTATATCTGATGCATATGTCATATAGATCTTTTATGGCAATCCAAATGCATCTCTTGTAGACACAAATATATATACTTATATATATATATATATATATATATCCAAAATAAGATGTTTATGTTAATTAGATAAGTATGGCTTTAACAAGCCAAAATAGTCGGAGAAATAAATGTCTTGTCTAAGCAAACATAGTGATAATCTTGGAATATGTGTGTTTTGCAACAATATTGAATTGAATCTATCTATGTTATGATTTGTGGTATTGATATGGTGTGTGTTAATATTGACTACTTGATTTGCAATGTTATGAGTGATGTGTTTGTTTAAAATGTAGATTTTTTTATTTTTTATGTTTTCGGAATCTTAAGTTGAACATTAGTTAATTATCTAAAGAGAAAATATTTGGTTAATGCATTTAAAGAATTAACATTTTTAAAATGCATAAAATATTTATTTTTTGGAAAATTCATGTTTGTTCATGTAATTCTGAAATAAATATATTATTTTAATATTATATTATTATAAAAAATCAAGTTATATATGTATTTATTTATCAAAAAGTAGAGGTTGTAGTATAATACATGATTATTTTGTGATAAATATATGATTTGATAATAACTTTGTAGCATACCTTTTATTGTTGTAAAAACTTTATCATATTTTTTGAGTTTTGTAACTAACAAATAACAATTATTGTAGTTAAGTTCTAAATTTGTAACTATTTTTGGTGAAACTTTCAATTTTCTTTATTTTTAAAATATATAATTTATTTTTTAAATGTATTTTTGTTACAATATTATAAGAATAATTAATTTTATTGTTTCAATACACACTTAGTGTAATATCCAAAAGAATTGTGTTTGTATTGCAATGTTATTTTAATTTTTTTATTAATTATAGTTCAATAAAAGTGTGTCTTTATCTTTCCAACAACTTTTGATTTCTATTTCTTTGGATAGCAAAGTTGAAACTCTTGCAACAACTTGCACTACACTTCGTTCGGGATATACAATTTCTTCTCTATTTACTACATTTAAATTCATATTTTAAATAAAATAATTAATAAAATTAAATTTTGTATCTACATATTAAAATACGATCCATCAGATTCTGTAAAACAATTTATGTCAACTCTTTGATTAAGTTTTAATCTTGCTATATGTTTTAAAGACTTCAATCAAATTTTAAAAAATAAAATGATTGCGTCTTAATATCAAATAAAATAATTAATTTCTATGAAATACCAAAACATAAAGCATTTCAGAATATGTTTTCAAACGCAGTTTGTTGGTTGATGTTTGGTATTGTTTTGTTTTCTTTAGTGTTTCGCTAATACCCAACATAGTAATCTATTTTTTCATCCAAAGAAATTTCATTTGAACATGAGTATAATTAAAAAAACAAAACAAAACTTTGTAAAATCACACTTGCAAATTACTGCAGCAAAAAGTATGGAAATAGAAGTCCGATACAGGCCACTTTTGCAGGTGGGCGGTGGGGAAGAAGCGCCTGCACAGCAATCTGCAGGGGAAGCGACTCTTTGATGAGCTCTGCAGACGGCTATGAAAACCACGTCTCCAGCACCATTCGCATCGCACGCGGTGAAGATTGGCGGACAATTGCGAGGGCACTTCAGTGCTGCATTGCGTCCTGTAGAGAGGAGTGCAGAATTTTGTAATTCCTTAGTGGCTAAAATCGGATTTGCTATGTTGGAGATGCGAAGAGGTTTGCTCCGATGTGTCTTTCTCCTCACCACTTGACTTCTCTCTCTCTCTCTCTCTCTCTCTCTCTCTCTCATCCACGGATACGAATCTGTTGTGACAATTTGCTATTCATCAGTTCAATTCGATATCTGGAGACTGTCTCTGTTGTCGTCAATCTCAGCGTATGTCATTCCCGCACTAATTGAGTCGTATTTTTGTTGGGTACAAAGGATCTCGTTACAATAGCAAGGGAGGGGGGAGTACACAATCTCATCGGAGAATTAGGATTCAGTCACTCTTGGCTTACAAACGCAGCTAGGGTTGTATTCCAGCCAACAGACAGAAAATTAATGGACCCGATTGGGCTTCGTCCGCGCTCGGTAGCGAGTGCCGACCCTTCCTATTTGTGCCGGTTCTGTGAACACGGCGGAGCGTGTGCAAGAGCTCGAACAGGCACGCCTCGGTGTGGTAATCTTCTGGTACCCTAAATAGCAAGCAAAGTTGCGTCCAATTCCTTCGTCATTTACGCTACTGTCGTTGGGATGGGGGGGTTCTTTCAACGGCGTTAAGGTTTTCCACGAATGCCGCTTTCTCGGCCTCGATGCGAGGCGTTAGTGAGGCAAGAATCGAATTCACTGAAAACTCCCAACGTCTGCATTTTTCTTATTCCATCGCCATGGCTCCGCAAGCGCCTCTTCCTCGTTCTCACAAACGTTGGACTCTGAAACTAGTTCAGAGCAATTAGGGCTGGCGTCATATCAATTTATTATTTTATTTTTATAACTTAATTATTTTATATTCTTTAAAAAATACGTTGATTCCATTCATGTGCAAGTAATTTAAACCACGAATCTAAACATAGTAGTGATTTGTGGTTTAAATTACTTGTTGCAGATTTCTTTAAATAAATGCAATTGTAATGTTATGATGACATGGAAATTTTGTATTACAATGTTCAGAGGATGCAAATTCATATATATAAATAGTCAAATGCAATACATTTCCAATATACTGGAAATATTGTTTACATTCCATCGTATTTTTGTAATGATTTATATCTTACCAACAATGTGATATTTGAATACATGAGATCCATTTCAACCAAGAATGATTTATTTATTGTTAAAATACATATTTTAAGTATCAATAAAAAATTAAAATATTATTTTTCAACTGTGTTGTTGCTGTTAGTATGAATGATAGGAATATTAATAGTATGTTCTTTTAATGTGATATTTTTAATGATGCCTATTAGTAAAAATTAAACTTTTTGTTAACTAAAAAAAACATTAATCATTCCATCAAACTTATCAATCAAGTAAATTGAATTGTTTTTTGTTCATAGTTTAATAATTGCTAAAAATTTGAGAAACTTATTGCAATGAACACAATATTCAAAACATTCATTTATTCCTTTACAAGTTTTACATAATAAAACATATCATAATGTGTTCAGTATAAATACTTGTTTGTAGTTGTCTATGCTACATGGATGTAGAGAAGTGTTAGAATAATGTACATGGTTTATTTGTTTAACTACTAATTTCTATTGTTTCAACAAAACAATTATAGTGTATACTATAGACATTGTCACTATCATTTGTGTTATTTAACAATTTTTGATCTTTGTGTGAGATTATTAAAGCGAGCTTCATAAAGGCAGATAAAATCCACAGATAATATCTTTATTCCACCCACAAAAAAGTTGTGGTGTAATACTTTGGAAATCAATTCAGTACTCACAAGTTTGATGTAAACCCCACATGTATTTATGAATATATATATATTTTTTTTGAGAAGATAGAAAGCTGATAACACATTTCACAGTTTGTTTTTACAAATGTGTAACCAATCATAAATAAAGTAATTCATAAATGTTAGCATTCCAAAAGAATTAATTATTTACATGGTTATACAAGATAGTCATAATTTGCATACACAAATTTATATATATGAATTAAGTTGTACTTTTGGTAATCCTTTTTACACATGTTGATTTTTATTTATTTTTTTATATTTTTCATATATTAGTCTCTAGTTACTAATCTTAATTAATTACACTAATCATTTTATTTTAGACAAAGCTTTATCAACAATGAAATCGTTTAATATTTTGTCATTGTTGTTATTATTATTATTATTATTATTATTGAATATTTAAAATCATATTATTATATATTGCTTGGTCTTAATTTATTTCTTATGGATTCATAATATAAGTATTATAATGTCAATTAATCTATATAAGAAGGAAGCACAATTCTAAGACAAAGACATAAAAAGCCCTCTCATTTGCAAAAATCAAAGAAATTCTTAGCCAACAAAAATTATTGCATCACATATAAGTATTATAATGTCAATTAATCTATATAAGAAGGAAGCACAATTCTAAGACAAAGACATAAAAAGCCCTCTCATTTGCAAAAATCAAAGAAATTCTTAGCCAACAAAAATTATTGCATCACATATAAAAAGACCTCCAATTTATTAATGGTACAACAAATCATTTTATTTGTTTGCATGTTCCCAATGGCACAAGTTTCTATTAGTTTATAATAAATACTAACTAATGTATACATCTATATATATATATATATGGAATTGTTAAATAGATCCAAGCATTTACTAAATCAATCCACCCATCCTAACCACCATCAAAATATTCTCCACTATTGGATTTGTACTCCTTAAAAACAAATGAAAAAATGGTTGGATCTACTGCTAATGATGATGAGTGGATCAATCTAGTATCTAGTAGATGTTTAGATCAATTCAACAATTTCATATATATATATATATATATATATTTATATACACACACATGCCTATTATAGTTATATATAAAAATCAAATTGGATATATAACTTTAATATAGATAGCAAACCAATATAATTGTTTTCAATGGTTCAACTAACTTTTGGATTATTTCATAAAAATAAATCTCAAAACACATCCAAATAGTTGGCTTCTTCAACTCCTCGACAATGGATTCTAAAAACGAGATCATCCATATCCACACATCCATCATCAGAACAAGAAGCATCCACCGCTTCGAAGTCTTCAATGCCAAGCAACGAAACGAACGACCACCACACCTCTCTCGAGGACTGGCGGGAGCGGGGACTGAATTTGGAGGGAGATTCGAACTCACCTCACCGCCCGAAGCTTCGCGATCCCCAGCATTCACATCCGCCTGCCGAGACGTGCGCTTTACCATGGGAACGCGGTCTCCTGCTTATAACCTCAAGCCTTCCCTCTTCCCAGCATATCGTGTTAGTGTCCTCGTTTCTTTCAGCGCCTTGTTTTGTTCGTCTGTGCTTTCTGCGCGTTCGTTTATTGTTGTGATAGGGTTACAGTTTCCCTCTTCGTCATGTCAGGAAGAGGAAAGGGTGCCGGGGCCGCCGCACGGAAGAAATCGGTTACCAAGTCTGCCAAAGCTGGGCTTCAGTTCCCCGTCGGTCGACTTGGCCGCTATCTGAAGAAGGGCCGATATGCGCAGCGTGTCGGATCTGGTGCCCCTGTGTATTTGGCCGCCGTGCTGGAGTATCTGGCTGCTGAGGTAAATGGTCACTTTACTTTTTAGCTTTCATGATCTCCTCTATCAGCGAAGTGATCACTAGTGCAGTGGCTGTTTTCGGTGCCTAAATATGTTCTGTCCACTGTCACATGCAGGTCCTTGAGTTAGCAGGGAACGCTAGCAGGGACAACAAGAAGAGTCGGATCATTCCTCGTCATATTCAGCTTGCAATCCGGAACGATGAGGAGCTCGGGAAGCTTCTGTCTGGAGTAACAATTGCCTACGGAGGGGTTCTCCCTAACATTCACAGCGTCTTGCTCCCTAAGAAGACTGCTGGAGGGACTGGAGGGGAAAAACCTGAGAAGCCTGAGAAAGAAAAGAAGGAGAAGAAGGGAAAGGCCGACAAGGAGTGAATCAAATCCTTTACTTTCTAATTCAACTGGTGTTTTGAAACACCCCCTATATCTAAATTTTTTCTCTCCTATCTGCGTACGATGTTTTATGCCCTCTTGCAGGGCATTGCAATGTGCTGTGTAGATAGCCGTCCTGCGGCAGTGTACTGCTAAATGATGATTTTGCGTTGCTCCTGTTACCATTGATTTGTGCACCTTCGTACGATTCACCAATTCTTTTTTTAAATCATGTATTGGTTTGGTTGTCTTGTTTTTCCTGAGACGGGTTTACATCTGGGAAAGCAGCCAAATCAGAAACGATGACCTCGACTCTTCAAGTTTCGGGGTTCTGGTGGTGGAGCTGCTATCTCGACGTCATTGAATGCTCCTACTTTGCCTTGAATATGGAAATAGCACAACAGGTGGCAGTTGAATATTCTCTTGTAAGTAGTTCACGGATATCAGGGTGTGCGGTAATTATGGAAGGCATTGGAGATGTAATTTAGAAAATCAAGTGACACAATCGTAGACTTCAGTTACCAGTTTGAATCCTTATCTGAACTGAAGTAAAGCGGACCACCATATTCACACCATTTCATCTGAGTATTTTACTGAATTCTTCACATTTCACTCTACACGAAAAACTTAACCCTAATTTAAGGTCGCAACGCTATACCGAAAATTCTAATCTGAATATAACTGGTCCACTCTTCACTGTATCCACGTCTGAAGCAGCTTAAAGCCCTGGATTATCAGACAACCTATATCAAATTATCTTGATACTCAGGCCGCTATGGCCATCTCGAAGTGAGTACATATCGTAGTCAGTGTAAAGCCATCAAGGGTCCTTCGTCAAGCTTGACTCGAAACCTTAACAATTTCCGGGAGACCAAATCCTTCAGACGTGATCAGTGAGGAGCAGAACACTTCGAAGGCGGATTAATCATCGCATCTTCGTCGACCTTAATGTGGCGGGGTTGTAAATGGGCGGGAAAACCAGCACTCGAGACACGAAAATTGAAAATCGGAGGGAGAATTGGGCATGCTTCAGCGGTTCGAAATTGGGATGCGTTCTCATCGGTTCCCGATGCGTTCCCTTGGCTTTGAGGTCGGGGAGTTATAAATACGGAAGGGGTTGTCCACGAGGTCCATTCCAACATTGGTCTTCTCCTGTGCTTGCTTGCAAGTTTGATTGTTTGAGGTTGTCTTCTACCTTCTCTAGGGTTTCTTCGCCATGTCTGGAAGGGGTAAGGGTGCTGGTGCCGCTGCGCGGAAGAAGTCCGTCAGCAGGTCTGCTAAGGCTGGCCTTCAGTTCCCCGTTGGTAGACTTGGCCGTTATCTGAAGAAGGGTCGCTATGCCCGGCGCGTGGGGTCTGGGGCCCCCGTATATTTGGCTGCCGTCTTGGAGTACCTAGCTGCTGAGGTGAGTTTTAGTGTGTCTTTGGTTTGAATTGATTCTTGGATTTCCTCCCGATTTCGTTTGGGATGTTGCTACGATTTTGTGCTGCAAGCAGAGGCCTAATTCGATTGCGTGACGTCCCGTAGGTTCTGGAGCTGGCCGGGAATGCTAGCAGGGATAATAAGAAGAGTCGTATCATCCCACGCCACATCCAGCTTGCCATCAGGAACGATGAGGAGCTTGGGAAGCTCTTGTCTGGAGTCACGATTGCGTACGGAGGTGTTCTGCCTAATATCCACAGTGTCCTTCTCCCGAAGAAAACTGCTGGCGGAGCAGGCGCAGACAAGTCTGAGAAACCCGAGAAGGAGAAAAAAACGAAAGTGGAGAAAGCGTCCAAGGGTTGATTGGACCTGCGATCTTGACTATTACACACTACTGGTGTTTCATAACACCACCTAAGTATGAATTTTATTCTCCTAGGCGGTGGGTTGAACTGTGTGCCTATTGGTTGTCCGATGTTACCTTATATTTCTATTAGATTTAGTGTTACTCGATGTTTTTGCGACATAGACTAGTTTTTCAGCACCAAGGCATTCTCCCACTGCGTAGCCCATTGGTTATTTATTTTGAGAATGTTAAGTATTTTCTATTGTGTGAGAAGTTGCCTAATTGTCGCCGCAATTACTGCATAGAGCCTACGGATCCAAAGTTAAAATCCTCTATGAAAATGAACGCATTCTTCTGTGTAAGTTACATACTGTATTCCTTCTTGTTGTTCCATGTAGTACTTCATCCAGATTGAACTCTCAGCGTCGGTATTTGCCCGTGGCTATACGAAAATCTCTTCATTTGTAAAATGTTCTGATTATATGTTGTCTCATGTACAGTATACAGTAAACGTCTTCGAACTGTCGCTTCCTCTCTTCCATTACACTATATTTCTGCTTGAAAATTTTGACTAGATTCTGGGCAAAACTGTTGCAGTTACCCCTTAGTACGGTGAGTTGCAATTCTACGTGAGAAGTGGGAGTGTAAGTCTCTGTTATAAATAGATGAGGTAAATAGATGAGGTAAATACTTAATGCTTTTCTTTTATCCAAAATCTTCTTGATAGGTTGAATATGTTCTTTTTCAACATTAGTGTAGAATATAATATCATTTTTTAACAAAAAGTGTACCTTGTACTAAATTTAAGAATTATAAATAATTACTTTGATAGATTAATGTTTTTGAATTTTCTTTATTCTCATTTGTGACTTAAAAAATTATTATTAGAGATGTAAACAAAAGATTGTGACAAAAATCTTTACTTTAATAGCATTTCAAATGAATTTTGTTCAAAGCTACTATTAAATTGAAATCAAAATTTATCATAAATTCTCATTATACATAATAAATTTAAGAAAATATTAAAATAACCCAAACCTTTATTAAATCAATGTATTGTCAATACCATCATTACACTTCTCCTTCCTTTATCCCCCTTCCCTTTGTTTCCAACCTCTTGTTCCTTATTTCAACCTCCTTGTCTATATTCTTGGTGCTTGTATCTTGTCCATGGACCTTTTGCAAGATAACCTAAGAAAATTAAACTTGATTCTATTATTTGATCCTTGAAGGACCATACAAGGCTATAGATAATATTAACAAATTGTATGTTAGCTTGGAGTATATCTCTTGCCACAAATTATGAGTTTAGTTTTTGCAAGCAATATTGGTGCATTCAATGGCAACAAAACCAATGTGCCTACAACTTGATTGTTTCATGTTGATTTGTTGTTTTTAGTAGTAAAATAATAATAAAAATATGAGATTTTTTGTCTATAGCAATGTTGCTTCTATTCCAATAACCAAGATGTCTATGTTCTAATGTTTCGTGAACAGAGCTTGACACCACTTTACATTTTATGCATACATCAATAAATAAGCTCTCTACTAAGTAGTCCATCTAACAAAGTTTGTGTAACCTTTCCAATTACATTGATACCACAAAAAGAAAAGATGATGTAGCATCATTGTGCTTATTTGCTCTCAAGCCTTGAATCAATGTTGCATGGATGGAATTCATACCTACAATCAAGGTAATGTCTCACAATTACTTTCTTCTACTTGTTTAGGAAACTCCAAAATAGGTGTTTTGATAATTAAAAAACCACTTAGAAACTATCAACTCAGATCAATTGTAGGACACGAAGACTTAAGAAAGAGTGTAATTGCATGGAAATAGAGATAGATTGCATCTAACCTTTGGAGTTATGAATGAGAAGAAAAACATATGTTGGTTGTGGCTTATAACTTGACCTTGATTTGGTGTAGAGAAGCCCAACAAAAGGAGTCCTACCAACCTGCAACATATATTGAATTCATGGTTGCATCTACTTTTAGATAATGTATTTCTATCTTTTATTTCTATAATAAGCTCTCAATTTTCTATGTACAATGTTATATGTAAGAGTCCTATAATCTTTATTATCATGGATAGTACAATGTAGACACCATAAGATGCTTAAGAAAAATTTGGCTTTTGAGCACAAATTGAAGTTAACAAAGTTATTTAAATATGTCAAAATTTATTTTAAATACCAAAGGATTATACCTAAAATTACAAAAGGTTATAATCAAAAATAAATTTATGTCCAATTTTACAATTGTTAAACTTGATTATACATGCAATTTATATTTGATATTTCTATGTTTACCATGTGTCCAAAAAATACAAATGAAGAGATAGAGTTTTATAAATAGCTTCCAAAATGAATTATCAACCATTTCTTCCTCTCAAAAGAAATGTCACAGTAATTCTTTTACAATGAGAGGTGTATCATGCCTCTAAAGTACATTGAAGTATTATGCTAGTCCCTAAATTCTAAGTGGAGTCTTCCACAAGATAATAACCTCATTGACAGTCTTTGCTTTAGATTATAGGATTAATAAAAAGATTTTTGCAACATATAAGTAAGATCTTATAAGAAGATTTAGCTTATGGTTGTCAATGTTGAGTAAAAAATATATACACACATTTCTATTATTATGCTTGTTGAAAAAGTACTAAGAAGAATATAAATCTCAAAAAACTAAAAGATCAATACACTCTTGTATAACTTGAAAAGAATTAAAAAATCACTTAAAGATTGTATAATATTAAATCAGAATGGCTATTGCTAAAGACAAAAAGATTAGAAAGTCTTGAAACAAGATTAATGACTAAAAAAACCATAATAAGAGTAAAGAAGGCTTCACTCTTGCTTTCATATATCCTATCTAATTAAGAGCTATATGGCAACATTTTATAAGACCTTTGACACATGTCTTAACTTGCAAAGAAACTTTTCTATATATGTGCCTTATAATTAGCTTGTACTAGAAGCTACTAATACATTCAACATATGATTAACTTATTGGCTAAGTTTCTAATCTATCAATCAACTATAAAACAAGTATAAAGTCAAAGCTGTATTTAAGAAGTTTTAAAGAAGTTTTTCTATAAGATAATATCAAATTAATTATTTTAATTTATTTCTATTAATTTATATCATTTAAATAATTAATAAGATAAATATATATGTATTTGACATTCCTTCTTCATCTCTTCTAAAAATGGATTCTATGAGGAGTAATGATCACATTATAATGAAATTCAAGATGCAACAAATTGTATTTGCCACCTACTTTGATCTTTGTTTTCTTTGAAGATAATTGGTAGATCTTCTTAGCCATCAATAATGGCCTATTCTAAAATGGAAAGACTACCCTATTATTTGATCACTAATGAGGTCTTTATAATTTTCTTCAAAAAAATATTTGTAATACCATCAAGATTCATCCTTATCTCTAATAAAATCACCATACATTAAGAATCTCTTTCATAATTGTGATACCAAATATATTTGTGTATTTCACCACCTATTTGAAAAAGAACATGTCGTTCTTAAGGATCTTCATTTCTATTAGGTCATCTTAAAGATTGTGACAATTTAAATGTTTTGTTTGATAAGTCAACAAACAATAGGTCTTGAATTAAATTTCTTGATTATTGATTCTCAATATCTTTAGTACCACAAATATATAGAAACTACAAATATGAAACTTCTATTTCTTATTTATTTTATAGAAATTTTTTTATATTCTTCATCTTGGTTTTGATAGATGTTGTCAATGAAAAACATCAATTTTTTTTGATGTATTTGTAAGATTTTTGGCAAGCTCCCATGTATATTCATTAATATCATATCTATACCAATAAATAAGATATTTGAATTTATTTTGGCACGTCATTGAGTCTAAGACTTCTTCCACTTTGAATTCTTGATTATTATCTATTTTTTCAAGAAACGGTTTTTTTCTTCATTTCAAGATATTTATTATTTCATATTGTTTAAAAAGAGAGACATAAAATACAAGATGGATCTTCATAGACTTTGATTGATGTAATTAATAAGCAAGTAAATTTATTTATTCACAAAATAAGAAATAGTCCAAGCCTATGGTAATCCAACTTATGACAAAGCAACTAATCTTGATACCTTGTTGCCAACATGGAATTGAAGTTGCTCCTTATGACAGGCATCCGTCTTGGTCTTTTGTTGTTCTTGAGTTTTTATTAATTATGCCTTCATTTTTGTATGTAGTTTAGATAAAAAATTTGCTAAATCTTTTGTTACATGAATACCAACTTTTGAAAAGTCAAAAATATCAAATTATAGATGATAACTATAATTAGTAAAAAAGTATTTATTATATAGAAAAATATATCATACTATTATAAACAAACTCTATCAATGGTGAAAGTGTTGTCAAATCACTTTATTGGTAGTTGATGGTATACTTCAAATATTATTCTAAAAATTAGTTTATATACTTTATTTGTCTATTAATTTGAAGATAAAAAGCCAAAGATAGTTATATGTCTACCTTTAGAATCTTAGAAAGAGTTTTCCAAAATCTTGATATAAATTGAGTCTTCTTATTGGATATAATATCCTTAAGCAATCTATGATAGGAATAGTTATTATCAAGGAAAAACTTAGCTATTTATTCATTTAAGATAGATTTTTTAAATGATATAAAATAAACCATTTTCATAAAATAATCTACTATTATGAATATAGAACCATAAGAATTTGAGATTGGAAGATTTGTGATAAAATCCATAGAAACAAAAAACCATGGTTGTTTTAGAATCTGCAATAGCTAAAAAAGTCCACAAAGTTGATGATGAAAACTTTTTATCTTGAAAAAATATTACATAATTATAATAAATCTTTAATTTCCTTCTATATTTAAGATTATATATATATATATATATATATATATATATATATATTTTAAATATTAATCCCAAAGCCTTGTTGTATTCAAAATGCCCAACTATTGAAAAGTGTTAAGGACATAAATCAAGATAAAAAGAATCTCAAAAGATTCTTATATAATTTAAGGAGAATAAATATTCACTCCAAAAGTTTTATAATATTAAGATTAGAATGACTATTGCCAAAGACAAGAAGAGTATATATTCTTGAGACTAAACTAAGAATAAAAAAACATTGGCAAGAGTGAAGAAGGATTTACTCTTACCTCCATATATACTATCTAATTAGAAACTCTATGGCAATATTGTATAGGACCTTTGATACATGTTTAATTTGCAAGACATATGTCTTAACTTATAACATAAGTTTTATATATGAGCGCCATATTATTAACTTGTACCACAAGCTAAGTAGATATATAATACATGGTTAACTTGTTGGCCATGTTTCTAACATATCAATCACTTATAGACATACATAATAGTGAAACTGCATTTATGAAGCTTTTATAAAGTTTTTTTATAAGATATTATTAAATTAATCTACTTTTATTTATTAATAATATTTAAATAAATATTAGAGTAAATATATATGTTTGTGACATTACACCTCTTTGTAAAGACAAGTTCTACAAAGAGCAGTGATTATATGTTTAAGATGTCAAAGATGTGATAAATTGTATTTACAACATATTCTAATCTTTGTTCTCTTTAAAAGTAGTTGATAGGTTATCTCAATCAGTGATAATGCCCTATTTTGGGTAGAAAGACCATTCTATTATGAGATCATTGTTGATGCCTTTGTAACTTCTTTCAAACAAAACATTTGTAATACTATTGAGAGTTCTTACTACTTTCAATAAAATTATAAAATATTGGGAGTTTATTTGAAGGTTGTGATGCCAAATGCATTATATCTCACCATCTATTAAAAAAAAAACATGTTATTCTTAAAGGTCTTTACCTTGATTATGTCAACTTGAAGGCAACCCTTATTTTTTTACAGTAAAAATTACTTTGTTCTTTATCTTAATATTGATAGAAATTATTAATAAAATACATCAACCTTCTTTATTGCATTTGCAAGATTCTTAGGTGGTTTCTATGTATGTTAACTAATATTATATCCGCTCCAATGTATGAAATATTCTAACTTATTTTGGTGTTGATTTGAGTCTAAAACTTCTTCAACCTCAAACTCTTTATTATTATTTACTTCTATACGTGAGGTGTCATTTGTCTTCTTCTTGATAAATATATTATCTTTTATGTTTCAAGAAGAGACACATGGAATATAGAATGGATCTTCATTGACTCTAATAGATTTAATTAATAAGCATCTAGGTTAATTTATTCATAAATAGGAAAAGGTTCAAGCTTATGATAATCCAAATTGTCACAAGGATGAATAGTCTTGATATTTTGATGAAGTAACCATATCTTATCACCCATGTTGAATTATAGTTATTCTTTTTGATATGCATTTGCATTGATTTTTTTGTTGCTTTTTAGCTTCTTTTAACTACGCTTTCATTATTGCATGTAGCTTTAATAAATGATTTTCCAAATCTTTTACCATAAGATTATTAACTTTTAAAAATTTAAAAATATCAAGTTGTAGATGATAATCATAATTGGCAAAAAAAGGTATTTATTGAGAAGAAAAATATACCAAATTCTACGAATTGCAAAAGGGTTTTCCAATCATCTTGATGATAGTTGATGGTATATCTCAAATATTGCTTTAAAATTTGATTCATCTATTCTGTTTATCTAGTAGTTTGAGGATGAAAGGCCAAAGATAATTTTATATCCAAATTCAATTTCTTAAAAAATATTCTCTAAAATTTTGATACAAACTATGTTCTTCTATCTAATATAATATCATTTGATAATCTATGATAGCAATAGATGTTGTTAAGGAAAAGTGTGAATCACTAAATTATTTCACTTGTACATTTAGTACAAAAAATATAATTATTATACTTAAAATCATAAATTTTTTGAGTTATTAATAGAATTCTTAAATAAATAGAAAAAATAGATTGCTAATAGTAGATTTGCAATCTAGGATAGAATTTATTAAGACAAATTTCCAATATGAATAGGTTTTTTTTTTAAAGTTAATTAATACTAGATGATGGTCCAATGGAAGTAGCTATTGTTATTGCAGATTCTTAATTAAGATGAGAAGCTAAAATAGATTAATTAATTTAAACTAATTCAAATAAAAAAACTTTAGTTATTAGTAGTTCAAAAAATTTTAAAAAATTAAAAATAAGTAAATGTATACAAAGAATTAAGTTAGAAGCAATATCAAAGGAATAGAAAAAGAAAAAAATTGATCAAGGAAAATCAATAAATGAGAAGAGGAAGAGAAAAAGAAGATGAGGAGAAGGGCGAGAGGCTGCTCCTGAACCCAGACAGCTTCCTCACGGATAGCGGTCCGGGCCGCCCTAGATCCCCTCCAATTCTTTTTTTCAGTTTTTGGTTGTTGGAGTTCTGAGCTTCTATCGCTCTGAAATTTCTTCTTGAGCGTGTTTTTCTTCTGTACGTGTGTGGCTACAATAGAAAGCCACATCAAGTGTTTATGTTGATAGATGTTTTCCAATTCCTGGAGTACGGCAGCAATTGGTCTCTTTGGTGGTTGCTGTGGCGGCTAGGTGGTCGATTGCAAGCTTTGCAGCACATCGCTTGGACTAAGAGCTTGTCTTCGGTGGCATGGCGTTCGGTGGATGACTTGAATGCTGATCTTCGACCTGCAGTTGCTTTCGGGCGGCCATTTTGTTTTTGGTTCTTTTCTTGGTTTTTTGATTTGTTCCCTTGTGCGGGTTTACGTTGTGAGCTGGTATGTCGAAGTCTAAGACGTAGAGGACTTATCAATTCCAAGGTTGCATATTCGTGAGGAGCAGCAGCAGCACTTCCTTCCCTCTCTATGATCAGTGAGGAGTTGACCAACAGGCAATCGAATCCGTCGTGAGACGATGCAGTGATCTGGAAGCCCTTTCTCTGTCGTGGCGTCATCTCCTTCACTGCTAGATCCATCAATTGACCCTCAATTTGCCTCTCGCCGTGCCGTGTAGACAGAGATATCGTCCATTCTCTTCAATGGTGGGAGAACCTCGTGTGTGTTTTCTCCTGTCTTTTTTTTAGCGCAGAGTTGCCGGAGGTGAAGCAGTTTTGATACGCTAAGATGGTGACTCAAAGTTCAGCATTCGAGTCAAAAGGAGCTTCAATTAATTGATCAAGGCAGCTTAATGTAACAATCCCGTCTGGGTTAGGCTTTTCAGCCGGATTTTGTGATGAAGGCATGGGTGCAATCGGGTTATAGAGAGGCAGACACGTAGAGTGTCGGGACAGACTCTGGCCTTGAGATCGTATGAGGGATATCACAGCGCCAGTAGTTCTGTTGAGCGGATTTTTTTCTGCTCTGTCTCAGGAAGTAAGAAGAGATCAGAGATTTAGAACTCGAGGTTGCAGAATTGGTGTATTGGAATAGGGTCATTGTTGGGTTGGAGGTATAGTTCACGGAGTGTTCTCAGTAGGGCGCAGGTCCCTTATAAATAATCAAAACGTTTAAGCGAAGATCACTAGGGCTCTTCAATTTATTTTTTGTTGGTGTTCTTGTTGACAACATTAGAGCTCTTGTCTGTTATTGACATCAATGTAAAGAAGAATCGAATCGAGATTGAAGGCTCTGTGAAAAAAATAAAATATTTTTGCGTCTGATTTATCAACCACTTCTCCAAGCGGGAATTGCGATCTCTCGACATTCTGGCGGTGCTGAAAGTTGAAAGTGGCTCTTTGGAGGGAGTTGTGGACATCTACAAGTGAGTTGTGAAGGCAGTGACCCATTCCATGGCCATGCTGTTGATGTTTTCACAGTGAACAAAAATCTTCTGTTTTGTGCCTACAGCGACATTGCATGTGTTGAAACTCGGTGTTTGATCATAGGCAGGGTGGTGGAGCGTGCAAATCGAGGTGAAGTTCAACTCATAGCAGGTTGACCAAGAGCAAAGTCTTGAAGCTTGAGTGAGGTTCTTGTAGGTGGATACGTTCACATTACAAATAGGTTAGGTTGACAAAAAATTAGGTTAGAGGAATTTAGGTCTAAACGGATGACTTTGTATTAGATGCAAACTAATGAATTGGATGAATATTTTAATCAAGGATGAAGTTTGGCATAGATGAATTTTAAGCTTAGATGAGAAGTTATTTGTGGATGAGAAGTTATTTACGGATGATAATTTATAATTGGATGAATTCTTATCAATGGATGAATTTTAATTTAAAAAATAAAATAAAATAATCTAAAAATAAAATAAAAAAAACTTAATTAAAAATTAGGAGAAGGAATTTTTAGGCATGCATCATGTAAATGATTTAATGGTAGAAATTGATTGAGTAATTTGGTGATTTAAAAAGAATAACAAGTGATTCAATTAGGAATTAAATAGAAGTTATAACTTATGAAAATTGCATAGTTAATTCACTTGTTGTAAACTTGGAGAAGTATTCAAGTAGAAGAAGTTATTTATTTCACATTTGGATGAATTAAGGAGGTTAAGGTTGAATTAATTATAATTTAAATAAAAACTAGAAATTCTAGAATTTTCGTAATTAATTCATTGGTAGTGAACTAAAATAAATTTCCATTTGATGGAGATTTATTTTAGCTCACAAAATGTTTAGTTGTTTCTTCATATGAAATAAATTTTGTACATGGTATGAAATGTGTCGTTTTGGTGAAATGATCTATGATTATGAATATAGTGTGATATAAACTAGAACTTTAAAGATATTTAATAAAATCTACAGAAACAAAAGGCCATGGTTGTTTTGGTATAAGTAATGATTAAAGAAGTCCATAAGATTGATGACAAAGAGTTCTTAACCTTGAACAAACGTCACATGATTGTACAAAGTCTTTCAGAGCCTTATACATTTGTAACTACTAAAAATCTCTAGATATTAGCTCTTAAGACTTGTTGTATCTAAAATATCATACTGCTAGAAAGTTGTAACGAACTTGAAGAATATATAAATATGCTTATCTTTTTTGAATATATAGACAATCTTTGAAATATAATAGGTTATTTTTGAATTTAAACTTGGAAGTATCATGAGACTTAAAAGAAGTATTCTTAATATCACAAACAAGAAGATCATAAGACATACTTGATTAAATTTATTTGAGAAAGGTTGAATCAATAGTTAATGTTGATTTTATTGCTCAAAGATGAAATTGCTTGGGCTTTAAGACAATCATTTTTTTATTGTTGAAAAGCTGCATTTCCTACTTTTGGTTCAAGCTAAAAATGTCTAAAAAATGCGTCTAACAAATCTTCTTTTTTTTCAAGTCAATATGTGATATTGAAATCAAATCTTGATAATGACATGCTTTAATAAGCCTTGTGGAGATTCAACATGCGTGTTGATATTAAATACTCTAGGTTCTTATAATTTGTATATACGGTGATTCAATTGGAAGTACCTTCTAGATAGTGACGCCATTCCTAAAAAGAATCTACAATTGCAAGTTCTTTATTGTAAATTTTATAATTCATCTTTATTGCTGAAAATTTCTTGGAATAAAAACCGAATAGATGGAGTTTGTCATCTACTTCCATTTGTGACAATATTACACTCAAGGCAAAGTTTGACGCATTTATTTTCATAAACAATATTTTAAAGAAGTTGATACAATACAAGATTGGTACAAAAATAAATTCTTCTTTCAAAGCATTAAACAATACTTTGGCTTCTATACTCCATTCAAGTTTGTTTTTATAAATCAAATGTATAAGTGAAGCTATAACTTGAGAAAAATTCTTGATAAAGATAAAGATTTAATAAATTCCAATAAATATTGCATATCTTTTATTGTTCTTGGGATCTTCCAATCTATATTAGTTTGGACCTTCTTGGGATTTATCATAAGGCCTTCTTTAGAAATGATGTTGTCAGGGTAGAGAGAATTTGCCTCAAGAAAGCATTGAGCTCCTAGCTGCCACTAATTGCTTAATCAAGTCCTTGCCTTCATCTATCTATGTCTTATTTTCATCCTTTCCAATAAGCCTCCTACTAGTTAATATTTTCATCTTTAGGCTCTAATCTCATCTCAAGGCTTTAGACTAAATATTTAGGTCTTATAATCTTTTAAAATGCTATAATCAAAAAAGATAAAACTCAAAATAAAGTTTCTTAAATCCACTCTCTTTAAATTAATCTATTAACCATTCTAACATACACCAAGACTTATGAATATATTATATATTCTAACTTATTTTTACATACTATAAATATTTACAATATGACAATGTACCTTATGAACTCAATTTGAATAGTATTGAATATACGCTTTTTCATCTTGGCATATAATCTTTCATTTTGAAGTTTTTATAATACACAACAAATATGAAGTTCATATTCTTTTGTATTCTTAGATTAGATGTCACATACATACATGGATATTCCAGTAAATACCTATATGATTAGATAGGAGTATTTAAAAGTAGATAAAAGTGGATTAATTTCATAAGTCTTTTTAGAAAAATTTCTTAGAAGCTTCATTAATAATCTTTGGCTTTATATATGTTTGTAGTTGATTGATAGGTTAGAAACTCAGTCAAAAAATTAACCATGTGTTGGTAGCTTGCAGAACAAGCTAACTTTGTGATGTTAATATAGAAAACTTGCCTTGTAAGTTAAGATACATGTCTTGCAAAGTCAACATGTTTTGGAGGTCTTATAGGACATTGCAACATAGCTCCTAGTTATGTGTACATATGGAGGCAAGAAAGAAGTCTTCTTCACTCTTGTCAATGCCTTTTTAGTTTTTAGTCTTGTTTTAAGACTTTTTAGTGTCCTTGTTTTTGACAATAGCTATTCTAGTTCAATATTATATCATCTTTGAGTGATTTTTTAGTTCTATTCAGTGATATAAGAGTATGTTGAGGATTTTCTTTCTTCAAGATTCATCTCCTTGATAGTTTGAGAAGAGTGCTAAGATACTATTTTTATCTTATTTTAGAAGTGAATGGATTATTCTACTTCTATTGTTGTTATTCCTCTTCATCAAATTTTTTTATTAGATGTTGTAGATTATCTTTGTTTAATTTAATTTTTTGAATTTATTTGAATTATCTATAGAAGAAAAAATTATGAATCCTATTCTTATCAGAAGTGAGAATAGATTTCCAACTGTTGCACATCTCCATGAGTTTGTGAATACTCTAAGAGTAGAAATTTCATATATTTTTAATGTGAATCATAGAGGTACTATGCCTACGCATATGAAAGAAGTTTAGAGTCTACAACAAGAAGCTGTGCAATTGAAGGAAGTAAGTAGATTAGCCTTACAACTAAATCCAGGGAGTTTTTCTTTTATAAGTATGATGGGAATAATGATTAGTATGCATGAGAAGTTTAATGGAACAAAATCAAAATTTCAAGGATATTTGTAAGAAGTCAAGTTTTATCTAAGGTTGTATCTTTTCTAATACCTCGATGAATTTACTCAAGTCAGATTCATAGGAGTACTTCTATCAAGAAGTATTCTCTCTTGATTTGCATCTTTAATAAAAAAAGATTTTCATCTCCTTTATGATTTGAATTCATTCCTAAAAGTTTTTACGGCTACATTTGAAGAAAGTGATTGAGAAAGAGTAGCAGAGACCAACTTCTTATCTTTATGGCAAGGATCATGGTTATTCACCATATATGCTGCTGAATTCCAAAACTTTGATTGTGACATGGATTGGAATGAAAAAGTCCTTATCAATAAATTTCGATATGGGTTGAAGAATAATGTCAAAGACTTATTATTGACAATGCTAAAGACAAAATCTTTGAAACAATTCATTACTCAAGCCATTACATATGATAATTGATTATTTGAAAGATGTTAAGAACAAAGATATGGCTAGAGAGGAACAAATCAAATAATGATGGCAGCTTTTAAGTTTTCAAAAACTTATTTATCAAAGCCAAAACCAATGCAAATTGATACAATATATTTTAAACCTCTCATAGAGCAAGAAAAGAGTCGACTACATGAAGAGGGCTTACGCTTATATTGTGGAGAAGCTAAATATACTACTCAACATTGTCCAAAGAAACAATGCAATTACAAAATGAGAAGCAAAATTGCCAAAGAAGACAATGTGTTGGAAAATAAGTTGCTCTAGTTATAATAGAAATTATGCGGCTGAAATTATATGCAACATCTAATAAAGATCTTATTCTCTCTTCCACTTCTTCACCTTATTTTATAATAGAAGTCTATTTAGGACCAAAAAATCACAAAGTTTTAGCCTTGTTGAACTCAGGAACCTAAGTCTGTTTTATAGATGAAGACTTTGTCAAAAAATAAGATATATTTTTAGTTAAGAAAATCAAACTTGTGTATGTAGAAGTAATAGATGAACATTTATTGTCTTCTGATGATGTTATATATAAAACTATTCTTTTAGAAGTAGCAACTAATGTTTATAATAGTTTAATTATATTTAATGTGATTAAATCTCCTTCTAATCCAATTATTTCAAGATTATTGTGGTTAGAAAGATATAATCTTTAGATAGACCGAATTTCTTGCAATCCTAATTTTTTCCATAGTGTAGTTCAAATTTTGGCTAGGCAAGTAAAAATCCATCAGTCTAGTACATCCAAACCGTTATTCATAAGTACGAGAGTTTTCATACATGTTGCAAATAAAGGGCCATCTTTTGTTATATATGCTATGCCCATTGCTGATGATAAGAAGATATTAAGTAGTATTTCTAGCTAGTGTCAAGTTTTCCAAGAAGTTTTTGAAAAGACAAATACAGATATTCTTCTAGAGCATCATCCGTATGATTGTGCCATCGATCTTCAAGAAAGAACTCAACCACCATTTGAACCAATCTATAATCTATCACAAAATGAATTGGTTGCACTCAAAGAATAGATTGATGAGAACTTAGCTAAGAACTTTATATGCTATTCTAAATCTCAAGTTGGTGCTTCTATCTTATTTGTGAAGAAAAAAGATGGATCTCTGCGGATGTGTATAGATTATCGAAGACTTAACAAGATCACTATCAAAAATAGATACTATCTATTTTTTATTTTAAGACTTCTTGATCAATTAAATGAAGCAGAGATCTATACAAAAATAGATCTATGAGAAGTATATAACCTAGTCCGCATCAAAGAAGAAGATGAATAGAAGACCGCTTTTTGAACTAGGTATAGACATTTTGAATATGATGTTATATCTTTTGGACTCATAAATGCATTAGTTGATTTTCAACATCTAATGAATGATGTCTTTTATAAATTTCTTGATGATTTTATCATCTATTATTTAGATAACATTTTAATCTATTCTAAGAACATAAAAGAGTATGAAATTCATGTTTGTCATGTATTACAAAAACTGAAAGATGTAGGATTATACGTGAAGATGGAAAAGTGTGTATTCTACACTATTTAAGTTGACTTTTTGGGATACATCATTTCCAATAAAGACCTTATGATAGATCCAAAAAAGGTCCAAACTATCATAGATTGGAAGATTTCAAGAATAATAAAAGATGTGTAATACTTTTTGGGCTTTGCCAATTATTATCAAATCTTTATCAAGAACTTTTTTTTTAAGTTACAACTTTATTTATACGTTTGACTTGTAAAGACAAATTTGAGTGGAATAAAGATGCAAAAGCATCGTTTGTTGCTTTGAAGAAAGAATTTATTTTTGCATCAACTTTGTATTGGATGAATTTTTTTAAGGTATTTTTTTATGAAAATAGATGCATCAGACTTTGCCTTGGATATAATATTGTCACAAATGGGAACAAATGATAAACTCCATCTAATAGCTTTCTATTCCAAAATATTTTCAACAGTCGAGATTAACTATGAGATCTATGACAAAGAACTTCTTGCAATTGTAGATTCATTTTAAGAATGGTATTATTATCTAGAAAGCACTTCAAGTCTAATTATAATATATATAAATCATAAGAACCTCAAGTATTTCATATTGGCAAGTATTTTGAATTCTCTCCAAGCTTGTTGAACCATATCATTATTAAGATTTGATATTAAGATTACATATCAACTTGAAAAATAATAATATTTATCAGATGCTCTTTTTAGATGCTCTTATCTTATACCAAAAGAAGAAAACATATCTTTTGATCAACAAAGAACAATCTTCTTGAAGCTAGAGCATTTTTATCTTTGAACAATGAAATCAACATAGATTATTGATTTAACCTTTATCAAATAAATTCAATCAAGTATATCCTTTCATCTTCTTGTTCATAATATCAAGAATCTTTTTTCTAAGTCTTATGATGTTTCAAAGTTTTAGTTCAAGAATAACCTATTCTATTTTGAAAGATGCCTATATGTTCTAGAAGAAGAAGCATATTTACGTGGTCATCAAACTTGTCACAATTTTCTAGTAGCAAGATATTTTGGATACAACAAGACTTTAGAGCTTATATTTAAAGATTTTTGGTGGCCACAAATATAGAAGGTGGTAAAAGACTTTGTTCAATTATATGATATTTGTTTGAGATCAAAAACTCCTTGTTGTTGAGCCTATGCACTTCTTCAACTATTGCCTATACTTGAACAACCATAGTCTTTTATTTCTATGGATTTTATTACAGATCTTTCAAGTTCAAAGTCATATGATTCTATATTCATAATTGTAAATCACTTCACCAAAATGAAATATTTTGTACTATGTATAAAATCTATTTCAGGTGAAGAAATAACTAAGCTTTCAATTGACAATATCTATCGCTATCATGGATTGCCAAAAGATTTTATATTAAATAGGGGAACTTAATTTATATCAAGACTTTAAAAAATTCTATAGAATTTTTATGAGTGACATCCATCAAAATCAAGATGAAGAATATCAAATCTTTACTTTAAAAGAAACAAGATCAAAAGAAGATAACATTCTACCTTCTATTCTTCTTTGTAGCTTTTGTTTAATTAAGTAGATAGAGAACCAACAACCAGCAGATTTAATTCAAAAGATTTTATTTGTGGAGTTATCAAAGAAGATATTGTGATTTTTCCAACCTTCAAGACAACAAAATCAAGACAAAGATCTTCAAGAATGACATGTCCTTTCTTGAATAGATGGCAAGATACAACGTATTTGGTATCATGACCTTGGAAGAGACTTACAATGTTTGGTGATTTTATTAGAAGTAAGAACAATTTATAATGGTATTTTAAATATTTTATTTGAATGAAGTTACAAAAGCCTCAACAATGACTAAATAATAGGGTGGTCTTCTTATCCTAGTATAAAATACTATCAATAGTTGAGAGGGCCTATCAATCATCTTTGAAGAGAATAAAGATTGGAATATGTCGCAAATATAATTTGCCACATCTTGGATTTCTTCAACATATAAAGATTTCTCTTTGTAGAACTCATTCCTAGAAGAGAATAATATCATGAACATACATAAGTATTCTATCAAATACCTATATGATTAGGTAGGAGTATGTAAAAGTAGATAGAAGTGGATTAATTTCATAAGACCTTTTAGAGAAGCTTTTTAGAAGTTTTATAGATGTTGCTTAATTTTACATATATTTGTATTTGATTGGTAGCTTAGAAACTTGGTCAATAAGTTAATAACATATTGATAGCTTACAAAATAAGCTAACTATGAAGTATACATATAAAAAACTTGTCTTACAAGCTAAGATATGTGTCTTGCAAAGTCAATATGTTTTAGAGGTCCTATAGGATATTGCCATGTAGCTCCTAGTTAAGAGTATATATGGAGGTAAGAGTGAAGCCTTCTTCACTCTTGTCAACGCCTTTCTAATTTTTAGTCTTATTTCAAGACTTTCTAATCTTCTTGTTTTTGGCAATAGCCATTTTAGTTCAATATTATATCATCTTTGAATGACTTTCTAGTTCTTTGAGTGATACAAGAATATGATGAGGATTTTTTTTTTCGAGATTCATGTCCTTAATATTAGATTAAAATATCTTGTAATAGCAAATAATAAAATCATCAAAAAACTCACAAAAACATCATTCATAAGATGTTGAATAGTAGTTGGAATATTTGTGAGTCCAAAAGGCATGACATTATATGCAAAATATCCATACTTAGTTTAAAAAATAGTCTTCTATTCATAAAATTTTTTTCATGCAAACCAAGTTGTATACTCTTTGTAGATCTATATTTGTATAGGTCTTTGTTTGATTGAGTTAGTCAAGAAGCCTTAAAACCAAAGGTAAGGAATATTTATTTTTAATGGCAATCTTGTTAAGTCCTTGATAGTCTATGCACATCTACAAAGACCTCTCTTTTTTATTTACAAATAAGATAGGAGTTCATATTAGAGATTTTAAATAGGATTTGAAGTTTTGAACTAAGTTCTCTTCAAGATATTCTTTTAATAGAGAGAAATCTATTTTTCAATAAGTTGTAGATTGTTTCAAATGGTGGTTAATTTCTTTCTTGAAGATCAATTAAAGAATCATATAATCTATACTTTAAAAGAATATATGTATTTTTTTTCAAAAACATCATAAAAATCTTGATATTAACTAAGAATATTAATTGATATTTTTTTATCATAAAAAATAGATATAATATATATAAAAAAAGATAACTATTTTTGTTGCATGTATGAAAGTTTTTATACCTATTAATAAGGATTTGGATGTATTAGACTTATGTATTTCTATTTGACTAAATTTTTTTTGAATTAAATTAAAAAAAATTTAAAATTATGAAAAATCTAATCTATTTAAGAATTATATTTTTTTAATTATGATAATCTTAAAATAATTGAATTAGAAAAATATCTTATCACATTAAATATTATTATGCTAGTATGATCTTTATTTATTACATCTAAAGGAATAATTTCATAGATAACATCTCCAAAAGACAATGAACAGCCATCTATGACTTCTACATGTATAGGTTTAGTTTTCTTGACTAAAGATATTTTTTTGTTTTTTGATAAAGTCTTCATTTATAAAACAAGTTGAGGGTCTTGAATCTAATAAGACATAGACTTTATAATTTTTAGATCTTAAATATACATCTATCATAAAATAAAATGAAGAATCTAAAAAAAAAATAGAACCTATATTAAATGTTATACAAGATTTAAATTCCATGATTCCTATTATAGTTGAAGTAACTTATTTTTTGACACATTCTCTTTTTTAGCAATCGTGATTTTTATTTTATAATTGTGTTGCTTCTTTAGATAATGTTGAGTACTCTACTTTGCTTCTCTACAATATAAGTATAGATCTTTTTGACAATATTGAATCTATTTATATTTAATAAAAAGTTTAAAATATACCATATCAATTTACATTGATTCAAGCTTTAATAAATAAGTTTAAAAAAAAATAGGAATTATTATTGCTTTAATTATTTTTTTCCAATCAAATCTTTATTCTTGATGTTTTTTAAATAATTGATTATAATATGCAATGGCTTAAGAAATAAATTATTACAAAGAATATGCTTTCAGCAATATCAACAAATAAATCTTTGACATTATTCTTTAGTTGTCAAGGACATATATTTTAAAGAAATAAATTTTCAATACACTTGTATGTCACTCAAAAGAAATAAAAAATCAATCAAAGATGATTTAGTATTAAACTAGAATGACTATTGCCAAAGACAAGAAGACTAGAACATCTTGAAATAAGCCTAAAGATTAAAAAAAACATTGATAAGAGTGAAGAAGGCTTTACTCTTACTTCCATATATAATCTTAGCTAGAAATTACAAGGTGATATCTTATAAGACCTCCAAAACATGTTGACTTTATAAGACACATATCTTAGCTTGCAAGAGAAGTTTTCTATATGTGCGCCATATAGTTTGTTTATTTTTGAAGCTATCAACACACCATTAACTTTTTGACCAAGTTTCTAACCTACTAATCAATTACAAACTTAAGTAAAGTTAAAACAATATCTATGAAATTTATAGGAAGCTTCTCTAAAAAATATTATGAAATAAATTTATTTTTATTTATTTCTATTTATAATTGATAAATATTAGAGTAAATATGTATATCTATGACATTATTCCTCTTTTAAGGGAGAAGTTCTATAAAGAGTAGATATCATCTTTTATAGATCTTGTAATTTTTTATCTTAATTTTAATGGATGTTACAAATAAAAAGCCTCAAGTTTTTTTTGTTGCATTTATAAGATTCTTTATTAGATTCTATATGCATTCTTTAATGTCATATTTATGCCAATAAATAAAATATACTAATCTATTTTGACATTGTCTTAAATCTAAGACTTCTTCTACTTTGAATTCTTCATTATTATCCACTTCTATAAGAAGAAGTGGCATTTATCTTATTCTTGAGATATTCATTGTCTTATATGACTCAAGTAAAGATATATGGAATATAAGATGGATCTTTATAGACTTAGATAGAAGTAATTGATAAGTAATGTAAAATAGGTAAATAAACTTTGTCGGAAGTTACTAGTTGATTATTGACAATCTTGAGAATTAGACTGATGGTTAGACAGTTTAGTTGATAACAATAGGTTTTTAGTAGAATAAATGGTTAAGAATTCAAAGGGTCATAACCTTTGGAATTCATTGGCCAACGGATCATCTTTTTGGTAGGATAAATAGGTTGAGGAAAGAGAGATCTAGAGCCAGACTGAGAGCCATAAGCCAGGGTAAGCTTGGTGCTATCTCTTTGTTTTCTTTATTATTTGCTTATGAAGAATGGTGATTGAGAGAAGTATTGTTGAATTAATAATCGTAGAATGGATTATGGGTTGAATTAAGATGGAAGTAGTAAGCCTCGGTGTTTTGTAGTTTGATACTTAATTTTAGATAACCAGAATACAATCAATTGTAACACCAACAAACTTTCCCCATGTTCGAATCCACCTCTATTAGTTCAATTGCTTTAGTCTACTGAAGCTTGAACACAATGAGAACAACATCTCGGCTTACGACTCTTAGTCTGGCTCTAGATCTCTCTTTCCTCAACCTATTTATCCTACCAAAAAGATGATCCGTCGGCCAGCGGATTCCAAAGGTTATGACCCTTTGAATTCTTAACCATTTATTCTACTAACAACCTACTATTACTAGCTAAACTCCCTAACCATCAATCTAATTCTCAAGGTTGTTAATAACCAACCAGTAACTTATCACAAAGTTTATTTACCTATTCTACAAGCAACATCATTGATTTGTTTACAAATAATAAAAGATTTAAGCTTACAATAGTCTAACTTGTCACAAAAATGAGTAATCTTGATATTGCGACAAAATAGCCATACATTGTTATCTACATTGAATTGTGGTTGTTTCTTATAATAGCTATTTCTATTGATCTTTTGTCATTCTTAAGCTTCTTTTAACTATGCCTTTATTGTTGTATGTAGATCTGATATATGATTTGTCAAATCTTTTACCACAAAATTATCAACTTTTAAAAAGTCAAAAGTATCAAATCATAGATGATAACTATAATTGGTAAAAAAAGATATTTGTTGAATAGAAGTATCAAATTATTATATGCAAATTAATATACCAAATTATTATATGTAAACTCTATTAATGGCAAAAGAATTATTCAATCATCTTGATGATAGTTGATGGTACACCTTAAATATTATTCCAAAATTTGATTCATTTGTTCTATTTGTCCATTAATTTGAGAATAGAAAGCTAAAAAGAGCTTTATATCTATCTTTAGAATCTTAAAAATAGTTCTTTAAAATCTTGATATAAATTAAGTTCCGCTATTTAATATAATATCTTTGAGCAATCCATGATAGTGATAGATGTTATTAAGAAAAAGCTTAGTTTTTTTTTCACCTATGATAGATTTTGTACATGGTACAAAATGAGCCATCTCGGTAAAAAAATTTACTATCACAAATATAAAATCATACAAACTTAAGACTAAAAGATCTGTAATAAAATCTATAGAAATAAAAGACCATAGTTGTTTTAAAATAGATAATGATTGAAGAAGTCTATAAGATTGATGTTGAGGAGTTTTTGATCTTAAAAAAATATCACATAATTATACAAAGTCTTTAGCTACTTTTCAGATTTGAAGCCATAAAAATCTTTCAATATTAGCTCTAAAATCTTATTATATTTAAAATGTCTAGCTATTGAAAAGTCATGATGAGCTTGAAGAATATATAATTATGCTTCATCTTTTAAAATATATAATCATCCTTTGAAATAGAATAGATTATTCTTGAACTTGAATTTGGAAGTATCATAAGACTTAAAATAATTATTCTTGATATCATAAATAAGAAGATCAAAGAATATACTTGATTGAATTTACTTGCAAAAGGTTGAATCAAAAATTTATTGCTTGTAAATAAAAATGCTTTGGCTTGAAGGGAATTATTCTTTGCTGATTAAAAACTACATTTTTTTTGGTACAATATAAGAATATCTAAAAAATGTATTTCATAAACCTTGTTATTTTTTGGGTCAATAAGTGATCTTAAAATCGAATCTTAATAAAGACATGCTCCAATAGGCTTCACAAAAATTCAAAATATATACCAACATAAAGTACTTGAGGTTCTTGTAATTAGTATATATAATGATTGAATTAGAAGTACCTTATAGATAATGACGCCTTTTTTGAAATGAATCCATAATTATAAGAAGTTGTTTTTTGTAGATCTCTTAATTAATCTTTCCTACTAAAAAATTCTTAGAATGAAAAACTATTGAATAGAAGTTATCAATTACTCCTATTTGTTATGATACTATATTATAATAAAATTTGATGCATCTATTTTTATTAAGAATATCTTAAAAAAATTAATGCAATACTAGATTGATATACAAATAAATACTATCTTCAAAGCTTCAAAAGATGCTTTGACTTCTTTGCTCTACTCAAGTTTGTCTTTACATGTAAAATTTATAAGAAAAATTACAACTTGAAAAATATTCTTTATAAAGATTTGATAATAATTGATAAATTTTAAAAATTATTATAAATCTTTGATTATTTTTGGAATCTTTTAATTTATAATAGTTTTGACCATCTTAAGATCCATTATAAGACTATTGTTTAAAATGATGTATCTTAAGAATTCAACTTAAATAGTATAAAATATGCAATTTTTCATCTTGGCATATAACCTTATATCTCTTAGTTTTTGTAACACATAATGAATATTAAATTCATGCTCTTTTATATTCTTAGAGTAGATTAAGATGTCATTTAAATAATGGATGAAAAAATTGTCAAGAAAATCACAAAAGACATCATTCATTATATGCTGAAAAGTAGTTGGTGCATTTATGAGTCCAAAAGGCATGACATTATATTTGAAATTCTCATACCTAGTTCAAAATGTAATTTTCTATTTGTCTCTTTTTTTGATGGATACCAAATTATATGCTCTTCATAGATTTATTTTTATATAGATCTTTCCTTGATTCAATTAATTAA
The DNA here is from genome assembly GCF_059467195.1 of Physcomitrium patens. Taxonomy (NCBI): domain Eukaryota; kingdom Viridiplantae; phylum Streptophyta; class Bryopsida; order Funariales; family Funariaceae; genus Physcomitrium; species Physcomitrium patens. The sequence goes on from NC_143414.1 coordinate 1,160,261, forward strand.
GAAGTCTTGAAATAAAAAATAGAGGGTACTTATTCTTGATGGCAATTTTGTTGAGTTCTTAATAGTCTATACACATCTGCAAAGATCTATATTTTTTCTTCACAAATAAGATAGGAGTCTCAATTGGAGATTTAGAATAGCATATCAAGATTTTTGCCAAATTTTTATCAATGTATTCTTTGAGTGCAACCAACTTGTTCTATGATAGGCTATAGATTGATTCAAATGATAGTTGAGCTCCTTCTTAAGGATCAATGAAATAATTATAAAGACAATGATTTGGAAGAACATTTGTATTTTTTTTTTTCAAAAATGCCTTGATAATCTTGGTATTGGCTTGGAATGCTACTTGAAATCTTTTTTCCATCAAAAATAAGTACGGCATATATAATAAAAATTGACCTTTCTTTTGTAACATGCATAAAAGCTCTTGCACCTATCAATAATGGTTTAGATGTATCAATCTTATAGATTTATATTTACTTAGCAAAATCTTAGGATAAAATATAGAAAAAATTAAGTTTAGAAGAGATTTAACATATCTAAGGATTCTACTTTTTTAACAATAATAATCTTAAAATAATTAGATTAGGAAGAAATTTAATTACATTAAATATTACTAAACTATTATGATGACTAGTTTCTATTTTTACAAAAATAAATTTATGTGTAATATCTCCAAAAGACAATAAAAAAACCATCTATTATTTTTACATGTATAATTTTGATTTTCTTAAGTAAGATTTTTTTTTTTTTTTTTTTTTTTTTTTTGTACAAAGTCTTTGTCTATAAAACAAACTAAGACTCTGAAATCCAATAAGGCTAAAATAATATAATTTTTGGGTCATAATTTTTTTTTTATTATAAAACAAGGTGGAGAATCTGAAGAAAGAATAAGACCTTTATTACAAGTTGTATAAGATTCTAGCCACATAGTCTTTGTTGTAATTAGAGAAACTCATTTTTTGACACATTATCTTCTTTTGCAACCATGCTCTTCATTTTGTGATTCTGTTTCTTCTTTGGATAATATTAAGTAGTGTGCTTGGATTCTCCATAATATAATTATAAACCTTCTTGACAAAAATGAATCTTATACTATTCAATAAGAGATTTAAAACATAGCATATCAATTTGCATTGGTTACAACATTGATAAATAAGTTTTTTAGAACTTGAAAGTTGCTGTCATTACTTGATTTATTCTTCTCCAACCAAATATTTTTTTGATGCATTTTAAATAATTAATTATTGCATGTAATATCTTGAGTAATAAATTATTTTAAAGATTATTCTTTTAGCATTGTTAATAATAAATCTTTGATATTGTTCTTCAACCCATAACAAAATTGATTAGTAAGGAATTTATCATTCCAATCCATATTGTAAGCAATATTTTGGAATTTAACAACATATATGGTGGTTGACTATGATCTTTTTTCATAAAGATAAGAACTTGGTCTTTGCTATTCTTTTTTGATTACTTTCTCTGAATATGGTGTAAAAACTTCTAAGAATGAATTCAAATTATAAAGAAATTATGAATTATTCTCTATCAAAGGTGCAAACTAAGAGAGAGCACTTCTAAATAGAAGTGCACCTATAAACTCAACTTAAGTAAATCTATCAAGGTATTGGAAGGAATGCAACCTTAGATAGAGGTTGATTTATTGCAAAAATCTTCAAAATTTCGATCTTATTCCATCAAACTAGTTGGGCATACTAATCCTTATTCCCATCATGCTTACAAAAAAAAAACATCCTAGATTTGGTTGTGAGATCAATCTATTTGCTTCTTTTAAGTACACAATTTCTTGATATAAATTGTCAACTTCTTCTATTAGTATAGAATTAGTGTTTTTGTACTTGGAGCTAATGATGCATGAAATTTCTACCCTAGGAGTATTGACAAGTTTGTAAAGATTTGCAATAGTTGCAAATCTATTCTTACTTCTACCAAGTAAAGCTTCTATAATTTTTTCCTCTATTTCAAGCAACTTAACAAATTCACAAGTAAAATTTTAAAAAATAATGCACAACCTCTAATGTTAAAAGAAGGATAATTTTCTCTCTTTAAGAAAAAAAAATCAGTGTTAGAAAATTAAATAGTTTGTTTAAAGATGGATAATGTGTAACTTTTGAAATACAACAATAGAAGTAGAATAATTTACTCACTTCTATAACAAGATAAGATTAATGAATTAGCTTTTTTGTCAAATTATCAAGGATATGAATTTCAAAGAAAGAAATTCTTAATACACTTTTAAGTCATTGAAAAGGACTAGAAAATTAATTAAAGATGATATAGTATTAAATTAAAATGACTATTGCCGAAGACAAAAAGACTAAAAAGTCTTAAAACAAGATTAAAGAGTGAAAAAGAATCGACAAGAGTGAAAAAGAATTTATTTTTGCCTTTGTATATACTCTTAATTAGGAGCTACGAGGCAATATCCTATAGGACCTCCAAAACGTGTTGACTTTACAAAACACATATTTTAACTTATAAGAAATTTTTTTCTATATATGCGCCATATAATTAGCTTATTTTTTAAGCTATAAATACGTGATTAACTCATTGAATAAGTTTCTATACTACTAATCAACTACAAATACATTTAAAGTCAAAGCAATGTCTATAAAACTTATAAGAAGCTTTTCTAAAAAATATTATGAAATAAATCTACTTTCACCTACTTTTATTTAATCATGTAGGTAAATATTAAAGTAAATATGTATGTCCATTATATCAATCCATATCAAAATTGATTGATAAAGGCTTTGTCATTTGAGTCCATGTTACAAGTAAGATTTTAGAATTTAACATGTATAATGGCTGATTGTGATTCTTGTTGTAAAGTTAAAAGCTTAGATTTTGTTACTTTTTTTTATTACTTTCTTCAATTTTTTCCATAAACTTTTCTAGGAATGAATTCAAATCATAAAAGAATTATGTATCTTTTTTCATTAAAGATATAAATAAATAAAAAAAATACTTCTAGATAGAAGTGGATTTATAAATTCAACTTGAATAAATCCATTATGATAGTGGAACAAATGCAATGTTAAATAGAACTTGATTTATTATAAAAACCCTCAAAATTTAGTTCTTATTCCAACAAACTTCTCGAGCATACTTATTCTTACTTCCCTGGTATTTGTAAAAGAAAAACTTCTTTGATTTAGTTATAAGATAGATCTACTTACTTTATTTAATTACAAAAATTCTTGGTGTAGACGCTAAAATTCTTTCATAGGGATAAGAATAATGCTTCTATAATTGATATTGGTGATGCATGAAATTTCCACCCTAAAAATTTTGACATGCTTGTGAAGATCTGTAATAGTTACAAATCTATTCACTTCTACTAAGTGTAACATCTATGATTTCTCTTTCTATTTCAAATAAATTAATAAATCTACAAGTCAAATCACAACAAAATAATCTACAATCTCTAATTTCAAATGATTTTTTTTTCAAAGAAGGATGATTTGTATTTTTTTAAAAAATTAAAAAAATAAAATTTTAAATAATAAAGAATATTAATTTAAAGGTGAATAGTCCACAACCTTCAAATATAATAATAAAAGTGAGATAATCCATGTATGTACCACATTGTTAGCTTGTACTACAAGTAATCAATATGTATAATATATGGCTAACTTTTTGACTAAGTTTGTCACCTATCAATCACCTATAGATACTTATAAAGATGAAACCACATCTATGAAGCTTTTAGGAAGCTTTCTTATAAGATATTATCAAAATTAACCTACTTTTATCTATTCATAATATCTAAATAATTATTAAAGTAAATATGCATATCCATGACAAAAAGTTATGATGAGGTTGAAGAATATATAATTGTGCTTTACCTTCTAGAATATATAATTGTCTCTAAAAATAGAATATATTATTTTTAAAATTAAACTTTTAATTATCATCAAAATTAAAAGAATTATTTTTAATATCATGAATAAGAAGATTAGAAGACATACTTAATTGAACTTGCTTGAAAAAGATTGAATCAATACCCAATATTGATTTCATTACTCTAGGATGAAAATGCTCCAACTTCAAGATAGTTATTTTTTGTCAATCAAAAGCTATATTCTTTTGGAAGTAAGATAAAAATGTCTAAAAAAGATATCTAGCAAACCTTCTTATTTTTTAGATTAATGAGAGGTCTTGAAATAAAATCGTAATAAAGACATATTTTAATAGATATAGCAATGATTCAAAATATGAGCTGCCACAAAATATTTGAAATTCAAGTGATTTGTATATATATTGATTGGATTGGAAGTGCTTTCTAGATAATGGTGCTTTTCTTCAAACAAATCCACAATTGCAAGAAGTTCTTTGTTGTGGATCTTATAGATGATCTTAGTTGCTAAAAATATCTTAGAATAAAAAGCTATTGGATAGAACTTATCATTTGCTCATATTTGTGACAATACCACACTATAGTAAAATTTGATGCATCTATTTTTATAAATAATGCCTTAAAAAAATCAACACAATACAAGATTGATGCATAAATAAATGTTGTCTTTAAGGCTTTGAAAGATACTTAAGCTTCTTTATTCTACTCAAGTTTTTCTTTACATGTCAAATGTGTAAAAGGAGTTACAAATTGAAAAAAAGTTTTGATGAAGATTTGATAATAATTAGCAAATTTTGAAAAATATTATACATCTTTGACTATTTTTGAAATCTTCCAATCTATAATAGTCTAGATTTTCTTAAGATCCATCATTTGGCCATTGTTTGAAATAATATATCATGAGAAGTCAACTTAAGTAGTGTGTAATATATACTATTTTATCTTAGCATATAATCTTGCATCTCTTATTTTTTATAATATACAATGAACTTGAAGTTCATACTCTATTGTGTTCTTAGGATAAATAAAATATTATCAAGATAATAGACAAAAAATCATCAAAAAACTTATAAAAGACATCATTCATTATATTTTAAAAATAATTAGTATATTTATGAATCCAAAAAGCATGATGTTATATTTTAAATGCCTATACTTGGTTTTAAGTATAATTTTTTATTTATCTCTTTTCTTAATGTGTATTAAATTATATGCTCTTTGTATATCAATTTTTATATAGATCTTTCCTTCATTAAGTTGATTAAGAAGTTTTGAAATCAAAGATAGAGAATATCTATTCTTGATGGTAATCTTATTGAGTTCTTGATAATCCATAAACCCTAGCAAAGATCGATCTTTTTTTTTTTACAAATAAGATAGGAGCTTTTGTTAAAGATTAGAATTGACAGATGAAGTTTTTAGCCAAGTTCTTATCAATGTACTCTTTGTATGTAGCCAACTTATTTTATAATAAGCTATAGATTATTGTGAATGGTGGTTGAGCTTAAAGATTAATAGAATAGTTATAAAAAGATTTTTTTAAAAAAAAATGTCTTGATAATCTTGGTACTATCTTAAAATACTAATTGAAGTATTTTTTCTATCAAAAATAGGTGCTGTGTATATAACAAAAGTTGACCTTTCTTTTGTAGCATGTATGAAAGCTCTTACATCTATCAATAAGAATTTGATTGTATTAGATTTATGGATTTTTATTTGACTAGCAATAAGAATTTGATTTATTAGATTATTTGAAAGTTATATTTTTCTAATTAAAATAATATTAAAATAATTGAATTAAAAAAAGATATAATAAATTTAAATATTATTAAGCTTTTATAATCGTTAGTTGCTACATCTAATCAATTTTTTTAATAGATAATGTCTTAAGAGGATAATAAACAACCATCTATGACTTCTACATGCTTGGATTTTTTGTTCTTTATTAAAAATATTTTTTATTTTTTAATAAAAGATTTATATATAAAATAAATTGAGGCTCTTAAATCTAATAAAAAAAAGACTTTGTGATTTTTTGGTCCTAAATAAACTTCTATTGTAAAACAAGATAAAAGGTTTGAAGATAGAATAAGATCTTTAGTAGGTATTATACAAGATTTCAATTGCATAATCTTTGTTGTAGTTAGAAAAACTCATTTTCTAAGTCATCATCTACTTTCGCAATAATGCTCTTTATTCTTTGATTACATTGCTTCTTTAGATAATGTTGAGCAATGTACTTATATTTTTCACAATACAAGCCTAATTCTTCTTAACAATGTGCTTAGATTCTCTTTAATATAAGCTTAATTCTTCTTGACAATGTTGAGTCTTTTCTTACTTAATTAGAAGTTTAAAATATATCAAGTCAATTTGCACAGGTTCTAGCCTTAATGAATAAGCTTTTGAAAACTTAGTTGTTGCCATAAGTTGATTTATACTTTTCCAACGACACCTTTGTTCTTGGTGCTGTCATATGTTAATACAATTATAGAGTGAAAGATAAAAAAATATAAGTTTTATTATAGAAGAACTTAGTAGAAAGATAAATTAGCAAAACAAGGATAAATGATAAGGTAGTTAAAACTTTTAGTCTTAATGTTATTTTTTTGTAAAAAAAACTTCTATTTATTTTGTAGAAGCATAAATTAGCAAATCAAAGTAGATAAAATAATTAATTGATTTAAGCATCTATAATAGAGAGTTAAGAATAGGATTTAACAAAAATTATCTCAAAATATTTAGAATTGATATTAAACAAGGACTTGGTGTGAATGAAGATCAAAATAAGATACTAAAGCACAACACCTTACTTTTACAATAGTTTTGTACATTCTTTGAGTAATTAAAGAATAAAGATAGAAAACAAATTTATGAAAAGATTTTTGGAATTTGATTTCATGTGATTTGAAGGCATATTGAATCTTTAAGGACTTTTCAAAGAGAGAGATTTAGTTAGTAGTTTTGGATTTTGAAAAATAAAATGAAGTTTATAAACTTGAAAATTTTATAAGTTTTGTAGCACATTGACAAGTAAAAATTTGTGAGGTTTTCATTGTACTTTTTATAAATTTATTTGAATTTATTTCTATAAATCTCTTTATTAAACTGAAGGATATGATACTTTTATTGAATTAAGATCTTAAATACTTAAAATTTATGGTCAATGAGGATTTTTTCAATTTTGCAAAATCTGCCAATTGTCCAAAGGAAAAATTGGTGATGACTATTTGGACTTAAAAATCTCTATACCAACCAATTTTTGAAGTAATTAAAAAATTCACTAAAGAGAAATCATTTCTAAAAGTTAAAATTTTGGATGTGTGTTAATTTTTTGTGGATTGAAGTGTGAGTAAAATTTTATATGAAATCAAAATTTTGATTATTATTTATTGAGATTTTAAAACAACTATAAAAATTAGTTAAGATTTATTTAGAATTTTCTTAGCATTGGTTTAGGATTTAATTAGAATTTGATATTTTATAGATTTGATTTAGGATTAATTAAGATTTTATAAGGATTGATTTAGGATTTGATTAGGATTTGATTTAGATTTTTTAGATTTTATTTAAGACTATATTAAAATATATTTAGAATTTATCTAAAAATTACTTAGGATTTATTTAGAATTTTTATATTTAGTATTTTTTAAGGATTTTTTGTCATTTTTTTATAAATTTTATTTTGATATTTCTTTAAGATTCATTTTTTTAAAGATTTTATTTTATTATTTCTTTATAATTTCTTTATAATTTATTTTTATATATTTTTTATAAATTATTTAAAATTTCTTTTGGATTGATTAAAGTTTAATTCTATTTATCAAAAATTAATTAGAATTTTTTAAGATTCTATTAGATTTGGTAGAATCTTATTATTGTATTTTATATTACCTTTCATAATTAGGTTCTTAATACATTTTAGGTAGGAATTCACGTTATATTGTAGCATCTTTCATTGAATCAATTATTTTAATGAATTTGCTTATAACATTGTTAACAATTAATTTTTGATATTATTTTTTAATACATATCAAAATTGATTAATAAGAGCTTTGTTATTTCAATCCATGTTATAAGTAAGTTTATAGAGTCTATAGTACATATAGTTGTTGAACATGATTTTTGTCATAAAGGTAAGAAAATAGTTTCTATTATCATTTCTTAATCACTTTCTCTAAATATTGCCATAAAGACTTCTAAGAATGAATTCAAATCACAAAAGAGTTGTAAATTGTTTTCCATCAAAGATACAAACCAAAAGAAAAAACTTTCAGATAGAAGTGCATCTATAAATTCAAATTGAATATATCTATTAAGCTATTCAGAAGGATATAATTCTAGATAGAACTTTATTTATTATAGAAGTCTTCAAAACTTTGATCTTGTTCTATCAAATTTCTTCAACATACTTATCTATGCCTCCTTCATATTTGTAATAGCAAGAATTTTTGGAATAAATTATAAATTTGATCTATTTGGTTCTCTCAATTATACAACTTAGCATAAAGTCCAAACCTCATTGTTGACTTCTTCTATGGACATAGGAATAATACTTTTATGATTTATGTTAGAAATATGTGAAATTTCAATCATAATAGTATTAATAAGCTCATGAAGATGTCAAGGATAAGAACTCGATGAAAAATCAATTCAGACAAGTGAGCCTTCAGTCAAAGAAAGATAACAAAATATAAATAAATAAGTATGTATATTAAAAGATAAATTAGAATGGCTATTGCCAAAAGACAAGAAAACTAGAGACCCTTGAAATTAGACTGGAAGCAAGAAAGGAGTTGACAAGAGTGAAGAAGGCTTCACTCTTGTCTCTATATATACTATCTAACTAGAGGCTACGTGGCAACGTTTTATAGGACCTCTAATATGTGTTGACTTTGTAGGACACATGACTTGACTTACAAGGTAAGTTTTTCCATGTGTGGGCCACATAGTTAGCTTGATCTTCAAGCTAACAACATGTGTGGCACATGGTCAACTTGTTGACCACGTTTTTAATCCAAAAAGTCAATTTAAGACACCTATGAAGTCAAAGCAACGTCTATGAAGTTTCTAAGAAGCTTTCATATTAAATATTATAGAATTAACTTACTTTTATCTACTTGTATATATAATTACTAGCTTATATGAGTATGTCCGTGATATTACTCCCCTTTCTAAGGACGAGTTCTACGAGGAGCGGTCATCATATGTTGAGAAAATCTATGATGCGACGAATTGTATTTGCCACATACTCTGATCTTTGTTCTCTTCGAAGATGATTGATAGGGCCCCTCAACCATCGGTAGTGTCCTATACCAGGGTGGAAAGACCACCCAGTTATTTGATCATTGTTGAGGCCTTCATAACTTTCTTCGAATAGAATATTTGGAACACCATCAGAAGTTGTTCCTACCTCTAGCAAAATCACCAAACATCGGGAGTCTCTTCCCAAATCGTGATACCAAACGCGTTGTATCTCGCCATCTATTCGAGGAAGAACATGTCATTCTTGAAGATCTTCATCTCGATTGCGTCGTCTTGAAGGTTGTGATAATTGTAATGTCTCGTCCGGTAGGTCAGCAAATGAAGGCTCTTGAGTCGAATCCACTGGTTATTGGTTCTCCATCTCTTGAGCGTCACAACTACAAAGAAGCTACAAACAAGGATTGAAAGTAGAATGTTATCTTGCCTAGATGTTATTTCTTTTATAAAAAAGGTTTTCATCTTGATTTTGATGGATGTCGTCGATGAAAAGCCTCCACCGTCTTTCCTGCATTTGCAAGATTCTTTATTGGCTCCCATGTGCGTTCACTAATATCATATCCGCACCAATGGACAAGATATTCTAATTTATTTCAGCACCGCCTTGAATTTAAGACTTCTTCTACTTCAAACTCTTCATTATTGTTCACTTCTATAGGAGGAGGTAGAGCTTGTCATCTTCTTGATATGTCCACTGTCTAGTATGGTTCAAGAAGAGACACGTGGAATATTGGATGGATTTTCATTGACTTTGGTAGATGTAAACGATATGCAACTGGATTGATTTGTGCAGAAATAGAAAATGGTCCTAGCCTTTGATAGTCCAACTTGTCACAAGGACGAGTGGTCTTGATATTGTGACGAAGTAATCATACCTTATCACCCAAGAGGAATGGTGGTTGTTCCTTTTGATAGACATCAGCATTGACCTTTTGTTGTTCTTGAGCCTCTTTTAACTGTGCCTTCATCGTTGCATGTAGCTCTGATAAATGAATCGCCAAATCTTTCGCAGCAGGATTATCAACTTTAGAAAAGTCAAAAGTATCAAGTCGTAGATGATAATCATAATTAGCAAAGAAAGGTGTTTGTTTTGTAGAAGAATGTATCGTGTTATTGTAAGTAAACTCTGCCAATGGCAAAAGAGTTGTCCAATCATCTTGTTGGTAGTTAATGGTACATCTTAAATATTGCTCCAAAACTTGATTAACACGCTCCGTTTATCCATTAGTTTGAGGATGGAATGCCAAAGATAGTTTTATATCCACTTTTAGAATCTTGAAAAGAATCCGCCAAAATCTTAATACAAATTGAGTTTTCGTATCTGATATAATATCCTTGGATAATCCATGATAGCGATAGATATTGTCAAGAAAGAGCTTAGGTGTTTCTTCACCTGTGATAGATTTTGTACATGGTACAAAATTTGCTATTTTGGTAAAATGATCTACTATCACAAATATAGAATCATACGAACCTGAGATTGAAAGATCCGTGATGAAGTCTATAGAAACAGAAGGCCATGGTTGTTCTGGAATGGGTAATGGCTGAAGAAATCCAAAAGGTCGATGACGAGGAGTTTTTGATCTTGAGCAAACATCACATGATTGTACAAAATCTTTGACTACCTTCCACATTTGAGGCCACCAAAAATCCCTAGATATCAGCTCCAAAGCCTTATTATATCCAAAATGTCCTACTGCTGGGAAGTCGTGATGAGCTTGAAGAATACGTAAACGTGCTTCTCCTTTTGGAACATATAGGCGTCTTTTGAAATAGAGTAGGTTGTTCTTGAATTCAAATTTAGAGGGATCATGAGATTTAAAAAAATTATTCTTGATATCATGAACAAGAGGGTCTGAAGACATACTTAACTAGACTTGCTTTAGAAAAGTTAAATCAACAGTCAATGTTGATTTTATTGCTCGAAGATGAAATTACTTCGGCTTCAAGAGAACCATTCTTTGTTGCTCAAAAGCTGCATATCTTTCTTATGGTGCAAGATAAGAATGTCTAGACAAGGCATCGGACAAACCTTGTTGTTTTTTTGGCCGATAAGTGATGATGACTCGAATCTTGATAAAGACATGCTCCAACAAGCTTGCCGATGATTTAATATGCGTACTGACATAAAATACTCGAGGTTCTTGTGATCCGTATATACGGTGATTGGACTGGATGCGCCTTCTAGATAATGATGCCATTCTTGAAAAGAATCCACAATTGCAAGAATTTCTTTGTTATGGATCTCATAATTGATTTCTGCTACTGAGAATTTTCTTGAATGAAAGGCTACTGGATGAAGTTTGTCATCTATTCCCATTTGTGATAAAACCGCACCGAGAGCAAAGTTTGATGCATCTGTTTCCATAAAGAATGCTTTGAAAAAATCAACACAATATAAGATTGATGCAGAAACAAACGCTATCTTCAAAGATTCAAAAGCAACTTTCGCTTCTTGATTCCATTGGAGTTTGTCTTTACAAGTCAAACGTGTAAGTGGAGCTGCAACTCAAAAGAAGTCTTTGATGAAGATCTGATAGTAGTTGGCAAATCCCAAAAAGCATTGGACATCTCTTACCATTTTTGGGATCTTCCAATCTATAATAGTTTGAACTTTTTTAGGATCCATCATAAGTCCATCATTTGAAATGATGTAACCTAAGAAATCGACTTGAGTAGTGTGGAATACACACTTTTCTATCTTGGTATAGAGTCTTGCATCTCTTAATTTTTGTAACCCACGATGAACATGAAGTTCATGTTCTTCTGGATTCTTAGAATAGATCAAGATGTCATCTAGATAACAGACCACAAAATCGTCCAAAAACTCTCGAAAAATATCATTCATTAGATGTTGAAAAGCTGCTGGTGTATTTGTAAGTCTAAAAGGCATGATATTGTATTCAAAATATCCATACCTAGTTCGAAATGCAATCTTTTATTCATCTCCTTCCTTGATACATACTAGATTGTATGCTCCTCGAAGATCTATTTTTGTATAGATCTTAGCTTGATTCAATTGATCAAGAAGTCCAGATATTAAAGGTAGTGGATACCTATTCTTGATGGTAATCTTATTGAGTCCTCGATAATCAACATACATCTACAATGATCTATCTTTTTTCTTCACAAATAGAATTGGAGCTCCTCTCGGAGATTTTGAATGGCGTATGAAATTCTTGGCTAGATTTTCTTTAATATACTCCTTGAGTTCAGTTAATTCATTTTGTGATAAACTATAGATTGGTCTGAATGGCGATTGTGCTCCTTCTTGAAGGTCAATTGAGCAATCATAGGGATGATGTTCTGGGAGTGTATCCGCATTCTTTTTTTCGAATACATCTTGAAATTCTTGATATTGGCTTGGAATGCCACTTGAAGTCTTTTCATCAGTAAAAACGGGTGTAACATAAATAATGTATGGTGATTCTTTCATAGCAGCATGCAAGAAAGCTTTTGCACCTATAAATACGGATTTAATTGAACTGGACTTATGACTCTCTACTTGCTTAACTACATTGTTAGTTATACTTTTAGAGAAAGTAAGAGTTCGAGAAATCCAGTCTATTTGAGGGTTGTATTTTTCTAACCACGATAAATCTAAAATGACTGGATTAGAAGGAGATCTAATGATATTAAATACTACAAAACTATTATGACTATTGATTATTAACTCTATAGGAAGGGTTTCATGAGTAATATCTCTAGAAGACAATGGACGACCATCTATGACTTCTACATGAACAGGTTTAGTTTTCTTTACTAAAGATATGCTATGTCTTTTAGTAAATTCTTCATCTAAAAAATACGCTGAGGCTCTTGAATCTAACAAGGCAGAGACTTTGTAATGTTTAGGTCCTAAAATAACATTTAATGTAAAACAAGGAGAGGGCTTTGAGGAGAGAATAGGACCTTTACTAGATGTTGTACAAGGTTCCAACTGCTCGGTTCCTATTGTAGCTGGACAAACTCGTTTTCTGACATATTATCTTCTTTCATAACCATACTTCTCATTTTGTGATTACGTCGTTTCTTTGGACAATGTTGAGCAGTGTGCTTTGATTCTCCACAATATAAACATAATCCTTCTTGACAACGACGAGTCTTTTTTTGCTCAGTAAGAGGTTTGAAACGTACTGTATCAATTTGCATATCCTCTACTTCTGAATGTATGTGTTGAAGAGGTGTTGGTGTTGCCATTGAATTATAGTAATGTTGAGGTCAGTTCTCAGATCAGAATTTAAAAAGGTGATTGTTGCATTTCATAGCAAAGTCAATTGCTTGACTCAATGTTTGAGGATCAGGTAAGTTGAGCATTAATTTTTTTACCTCATATTGTAATCCATAGAGAAATTGGCTAATAAGTGCAGCATCATCCCACTTAATATCAGTTGCAAGTTGTCAAAATTGTAAAGCATACAATGTCACTAATTGATTACCTTGTTGTAAAATATGGATCTTATTGGTTGCAACACGAATTGCATCATGTTCTCCATACATGGATCAAAACTCCGCCAGAAAAGCCTCTAGATTATCCAATATTGGATTTCATCGTTTTAGAGAAGATGAAAACCACGATAGTGCTGAACGTGAAAGAAGCGTACCAATGAATCTAACTTGCGATCTTGGAGTTGGATAGCTTTGGAGTTGAAGTTCAATCACAAGTTACACTTGATTGATAAATCCTCGAAACTTAGATCTGGTGCCATCAAACTTCTCGGATAGGGCAATTCTTGGTTCTCTAATATTTGAAGGACGTTCTACCATAGGAAAAAAGACATGGTTTGGTGTAGATGTTGGAGCAGCTCCAACCATTTCTATATCTTCACTTCCTACCAATCTTGTTGCTCTTTGTGGTGGTAAATTGAGTTGATGCATCACAAGCATTAACTCCCTCAATTGCTCTTGCATTTGCACCATTGCACTCTTCATTTCAACAAGTTCTGCCATGAGAACACTTAGAAGAGAGAAGATGTCTAATATTGCTCAAGATAAATAGAAGAGAGGACTTGAGAATAAAAAAAATACTAAGAACAATATCAGTTTGGAAGAGGGTAATCCGCAACTTCTAATATGCTTATATATTATCAAGAAAAAGAGGTAATCCACTCTTAATCAAGATTAGATAAAGCTTTGATATTGTAGATATACTCTTGTCAATCTGTCAAGGACAAGAACTCAATGAACAATCAATTTAGACAAATGAGCCTTCCTTCAAAGAAAGGTAATAAAATATAAATAAATAAGTATGTATATTGAAAGAGAAACTAGAATGGCTATTGCCAAAAGACAAGAAAACTAGAGACCCTTGAAACTAGACTGGAAGCAAAAAAGGAGTTGACAAGAGTGAAGAAGGCTTCACTCTTGTCTCTATATATACTATCTAACTAGGGGCTATGTGGTGACGTTTTATAGGACCTCCAATATGTGTTGACTTTGTAGGACACATGCCTTGACTTACAAGGTAAGTTTTTCTACATGTAGGCCACATAATTAGCTCGATCTTCAAGCTAACAATATGTGTGACACATGGCTAACTTGTTGACCACGTTTTTAATCCAAAAAGTCAATTTAAGATACCTATGAAGTCAAAGCAATGTCTATGAAGCTTCTAAGAAGCTTCCATATTAAATACTATAGAATTAATTTACTTTTACCTACTTGTATAAGTAATTACTAGCTTATATGAGTATGTCTATGACAGAAGATCTATAATAGTTATAAATATATCTTTATTTTTGTTAATAATAGCATCCATAACTTCTTTTTTTATAGATAATTCAAATAAATTTACAAGTCAAATTAGAAGAACGTAATCCATAGTTCAAATACAAAATGATAATTTTTCAAAAGGGATAATTCACTCACTTTAAGAAAAAAAATTAAAGTTAGAAAATTACAAGTTAGTTTAAAGGTAGATAGTTTATAATCTTTAAAATATAATAATAGAAGTGGGATAATTTATTCACTTCTAATAAAAAAAGAATAATAAATAAACTATCTTATCAAACTATCAAGGATATAAATCTCAAAGAAATAAAAGATCAATATAGTCTTATATCACTCAGAAAAACTAAAAAATTATTCAAAGATAGTATAATATTAAATATCACAAATATATATATATATATATATATATATATATATATATATTTATATTATTAAATAGAAGTAGATAAAAATATATTTATTTTATAATATTTTTTAGAATAGCTTCTTAAAAGCTTCATGAGTGCCAACTATAGAAATACTTATCTTATGTCTATAGAAGAAATTTAGAGTGTATGTCAAGAAGTTGTACAATTGAAGGAAGAAAATAAATCAACCTCACAATTAAACTTAGGAAGTTTTGTTTCTACAAGTATAACATGGAGAAAGATTAATATGCCCAAGAAGTTTGATTGAATAAGATCAAAATTTTAAGGATTTTTGCAACAAGTCAAGCTTTATCTAAGATTGCATCCCTTCCGATACCTTGATGGATTTACTCAAGTTGGATTCATAGGTGCACTTCTATCTAGAAGTGGTCTCTTTTAATTTATACCTTTAATGAAAAAGAATTTATAATTCTTTTATGATTTGAATTCATTCTTAGAATTTTTTATAGTCACATTTGGATAAAGTGGTCAAAAAAGAATAGTAGAGACAAAACTCTTATTTTTATAATAAGAATTACAATTAGCTACCATATATGATGTTGAATTCTAAAACCTTGCTTGTAATGTGGATTGGAATAAGAAAGCTTTCATCAATCAATTTTGATATGATTTAAAGGATAATATTAAAGATTTATTATTAATAATATTAAAAATAGAATCTTTAAAATAATTTATTTTTCAAGCCATTACATGCAACAATCAATTAATTTAAAGGCGTTAAGAACAAAGACTTGGTTAAAGAAGAATAAGTCAAGTAATGGCAACAACTCTCAAGTTTTCACAAATTTATTTATCAAGGCCAAATCCAATGCAAATTAATATTATATATTTTAAATTTCTTACTGAATAAGAAAAGACTTGACATTATCAAGACAAATTATGCTATGGAGATGTTAAAGACATTGCTCAACATTGTCCAAAGAAGCAATACAATCACAATTGCTAAAAAAGATAATGTATCAAAAAACAAGTTTTTCTAACTATAATAGAGATTGTGCAACTGAAATCTTATGCAACACTTAATAAAAGTCTTATTCTTTCTTTAGATCTTTCATCTTATTTTATAATAGATATATATTTAGAACCTAAAAATAATAAAATCTTTATATTATTAGATTCAAGAGCCTCAGCATGTTTTATAGATAAAGATTTTATTAAGAAATAAGAAATATTTTTAGTCAAGAAAACTAAACCTGTATATGTAGAAGTCATAGATGGTCATTTGTTATCTTTGAAAGATGGTACTCATGAGATTGTTCCTTTAGACGTAACAATTAAAGATCATAATAGTGTAGTAATATTTAATGTGATAAGATCTCCCTCTAATCTATTTATTTTAGGATTATCATGGTTAAAAAAATATAATCTTTAGATAGATTGGATTTCTTATAAACTTAATTTTTTTTTTAGTTTAATCCAAAATTTCAATATTGAAGTAGAAATAGATAATCCTACTACATCTAAATTCTTATTAATAGATACAAGAGCTTTTATACATGTGGCAATCGAAAGGCCATCTTTTGTTATATATGCCACACCCATTTTTCATGATGGAAAGATATTAAGTAGTACTCTTAAGCAATATCAAGATTTTTATGATATTTTTGAAAAAAAATGGAAATATTCTTTTAGAGCATTAATCTTATGATTGTTCAATTGATCTATAAGAAAGAGCTCAACTACTATTCAAACCAATGTATAGCTTATCGTAAAATAAATTGGCTATACTAAAGAAGTACATTGAGAAGAACTTAGCTAAAAACTTCATTTGCTACTCAAAATCTCTAATAAGAGCTCGTATCTTATTTGTGAAGAAAAAAGATGGATCTCTACAAATGTACATAGACTATCAAAGACTTAAAAAGTTCACCATCAAAAATAGGTATTTCCTATCTTTGATTTTATGACTTCTTGATCAACTCAATCAAGCAACGATCTATACAAAAATAAATCTACAAAGAACACGCAACTTGATTCATATTAAAAAAAAAATGAATAGAAGATTTTTTTTTAAATTAGATATAAATATTTTGAATATAATATCATGTCTTTTAAACTTACAAATGCACCAATTGATTTTTAATATCTTATGAATAATGTCTTTTGTAAGTTTCTTAATAATTTTGTTCTTTGTTATTTTTATGATATTTTAATCTACTCTAAGAACGTATAAGAATATGAACTTCATATTTTCATATGTTACCAAAACTTGGAAATGCAAGATTATATGCAAAGATGAAAAAGTATATATTCTACACTACTTAAGTTAATTTTTTAAGATACATCATTTCTAACAAAGAATTAATGATAGATTCTAAGAAGATTTAGACTATCATGGATTGGAAGGTTCTAAAAATAATCAAAGATATGCAATGTTTTTTGAGATTTTCTAATTATTACCAAATCTTTATCAAAGAATTTTTTTCAAGTTACACCTCTTTTTATACATTTGATATATTTGACATATAAAGAAAAATTTGAGTAGAGTAAAGAAGCAAGAACATCTTTTGAAGCCTTAAAGTCAACATTTATTTTTACACCAATTTTACATTGTATTGATTTTTCTAAGGTATTCTTCATGGAAATAGATGCATTGGTCTTTACTATGGGTATTGTTTTATCACAAATAGGAGCATATAATAAGCTCCACTAAGTTAATTTTTATTCTAAGAAATTTTTAGCAGCTGAGATTAATTATGAAATCCACAACAAAGAGCTTCTTACAATTATGGGTTCATTTTAAAAATAAAATCATTATCTAGAAGGTGCTTCTAGTCTAATTATTATATATACAGATCACAAGAATCTCCAGTACTTCATATTAATACATATTTTGAATTGTCGCCAAACTCATTGAAATATGTCTTTATTAAGATTTGATTTCAAGATTACCTATAGACTTGAAAAATAACAAGGTTTATCAGATGTCATTTTTAGATATTCTTATCTTCCACCAAAAAAAAAAGATGTAGCTTTTGATGAATAAAATATGATTCTCTTGAAGCTAAAGCATTTTCATCTTTAAGCAATAAAATCAACATTGACTATTAATTCAACTTTTGTTAAGAAAATTCAATCAAGTATATCTTTTGATTCTTTTGTTTATGATATCAAGAATAATTCTTTTAAGTCTTATGATATTTGTAAGTTTGAATTTAAAAATAATCTATTCTATATTAAAAAATAATTATATATTCTAGAAGGCAAAACACAATTATATGTTCTTCAAGCTTGCCATGACTTTTCAATAACTCGACATTTTGGATACAACAAAATTTTGGAGCTAATATCTAAATTTTTTTTGTGGCTTCAAAAATAAATAGTTAAAATTTTTGTACAATCATGTGATATTTTTTCAAGATCCAAAATTCCTTGACATCAATCTTATAAACTTTTTCAACTATTACTTATTTTGGAACAACTATGATCTTTTTTTTCTATAGATTTTATTATAGATCTTTCAATTTTAAGTTTGTATAATTTTATATTCATGTTAGTAGATTATTTTACCAAAATAGTATATTTTGTACCATGTACAAATTCTATCTCAAGTGAAGAAAAGACTAAGCTTTTTCTTGACAACATCTATTACTATCATGGAATGTCCAAAGATATTATATTTGATAAAGAAATTCAACTTATATCAAGATTTTAAAGAATCCTTTTTAAGATATATAAAACTGTCTTTGATTTTTCATCATCAAATTAATAGACAAATGAAACATGTGAATCAAATTTTGGAGTAATATTGAAGATGTACCATCAATTATGATCAAGATGATTAGACAATTCTTTTGCCATTGGCAAAGTTTGCATATAATAATTTGGTATATTTTTTTTATTTAATAAACACTTTTTTTTTTCCAATTATGGTTATCATCCATGACTTGATATTTTTGACTTTTCAAAGGTTGATAGTCTTATGGCAGAAGATTTAGCAAATCATTGATCAGAACTACTTGTAATAATAAAGGCATAGTTAAAAGAAGCTCAAGAACATCAAAAGATCAATGTAGATGCCTATTGCAAGGAACAACTATAATTCAATATATGTGAGAAAGTATGGCTACTTTGTCATAATATTATGACCACTTATCCTTGTGACAAGTTGATCTATTATAAGCTTAAATTTTTTCCTATTAGTGAATAAGTCAATCTTGTTGCTTATTGATTAAACTTATTAGAGTCTATTAAGATCCATTCTATATTCTATGTATCTCTTTTTGAGTCATATAAGACAATGAATATCTTAGAAAGAAGACAAATGCCACCTCTTCCTATAGAAGTAGATAATAATAAATAGTTAAAGGTGGAAGAAGGCTTAGATTCAAGGCAGTGCCAAAATAGGTTAAAATATCTTATTCATTGGCCCTAATATGATATTATTGAATGTACATGGAAGCTAGCAAAGAATCTTGGAAATGCAATAAAGAAGGTTGTGGTTTTTTATTGATGACATCTATCAAAATCAAGATGAAGAATAGCAAATCTTTGTTATAAAAGAAACAAGATTTAGAGAAAATAACATCCTACCTTCTGCTTTTATTTGATACTTTTATGCATTTGTAATACTAATGAGATGAAGAACTAACAATCAACAGATTAAACTCAAGAGCTATTATTTATTAATTTATAAGATGAAATATTGTAATTGTCATAACCTTCAAGATGATATAATAGAGATAAAGATCCTTAAGAATGATATATCTTTTTTTTTTAATAGATGGCAAGATATAACATGTTTGATATCACAATCTTTGAAGAGACTCTCAATATTTGATAATTTTATTAAAGTTTGGAACGACTCATAACAATGTTTTAAATGTTTTATTTGAAAGAAGTTACAAAGGCCTCAAAAATGATCAAATAATAAGGTAGTCTTTTTGCCTTGATATGAGATACTATTGATGGCAAAGAAGACCTATCAACCATCTTCACAGAAAATAAAGATTAGAATATGTGGCAAATATAATTTACAATATCTTAGATTTCTTCAACATATGATGACTACTCTTTATAGAACTTGCTTATAGAAGGAGAGATAATATCATGAACATAAATATTTACTCTAATATTTGTTTATATGATTAAATAAAAATTAGTAAAAATAAATTTATATTATAATATTTTTAAGAAAAACTTTCTAAAAGCTTCATAGATACTAATTTGATTTTACATATGTTTGTAGCTAATTGGTAGATTAGAAACTTGATCAACAAGTTAAAAATATATTGATAGCTTGTAAAATAGGCTAATCATGTGGGGCACATATAAAAAACTTGCTATGCAAGTTAAGATATCTGTCTTGCAAACTTGACATATTTTGGAGGTCCTATAGGATACTGCCACGTAGCTCTTCATTAAGAGTATACATGGAGATAAGAGTAAAGCCTTTTTCATTCTTGTCATTTCCTTTTTAGCTATTATTCTTATTTTAAGACTTTTTAATCTTCTTTTCTTTGGCAATAGCCATTCTAGTTTAATACTATACTATCTTTGAGTGATTTTCTAGTCTTTTTGAGTGTCAAGGACAAGAACTCGATGAAAAAATAATTCAGACAAGTGAGCCTTCACTCAAAGAGAGGTAACAAAATATATATAAACAAGGATATATATTGAAAGAAAAACTGGAATGGATATTGCCAAAAGACAAGAAAACTAGAGACCCTTGAAACTAGACTAGAAACAAGAAAGGAATTGACAAGAGTGAAGAAGCCTTCACTCTTGTCTCTATATATACTATCTAACTAAGGGCTATGTGGCGACATTCTATAGGACCTCCAATATGTATTGACTTTGTAGAACACATGCCTTGACTTACAAGGCAAGTTTTTCTACATGTGGGCCACATAGTTAACTTGATCTTCAAGCTAACAACATGTGTGGCACATGGCCAACTTGTTGACCATGTTTCTAATCCAAAAAATCAATTAAAGACACCTATGAAGTCAAAGCAGCATCTATGAAGCTTCTAAGAAGCTTTCATATTAAATACTATAGAATTAACTTATTTTTACCTATTTTTACTTATTTCTACCTATTTGTATATGTAATTACTAGCTTACATGATTATGTCCGTGACATTGAGTGACACAAGAGTATATTGAGGTTTTCTTTCTTCAAGATTCATATCCTTGATATTAAGCTCAAATGGCTATTATCAAAGATAAAAAGAGTAAAGAAACTTAAAATAAGACTAACAACTAAAAAGGTATTAATAAGAATAAAAAAGGCTTTATTTTTGCCTCTATAAATTTTACTTAAATAAAAGCTATGTAATGATGCTGTATATGATCTCTGGTATATGTTCAACTTGCAAAATACGTATCTTAACTTGTAAAGAAATTTTTCTATATTTACACTAAATAATTAGCTTCTTCCATAAGCTATCAATATATGCGATATGTGGCTAATTTATTGGCCAAGATTCTTATCTATCAATCAACTATAAATACATGTAAAGTTAAAGCCACGTGTATAATTTTTTTGAAAAGTTTTTTTTTAAGATATTGTCAATTTAATTACTTTAATCTACTTCTATTTATTCATATCATCTATCTAATTATTGAAATAAAAATTTATATACATAATATAAATATATATATATATATATATATATATATATATGTCAAATTGTCATGCTTGCCATTTTGAAGATTTTAGCTTTGTTCATCATAATTTAGCAAGTATCATTGTATAATAGTCCAAATGGATCTTTAGATTTTTTGCTCACATTTGGCCAAAAATAAGCCACAATGTATTGAATATTGTTACATTTTTTGGAATCAAAAATTCAAAATAACTATATGCTATCAAGACTAATACTTTCTATTACACTTTGTAGCATAATTTCAAATCCTTTCATTTATATTATAATATCACTAATTCATGTAATGCTGTTGCTATAGAACTTTCTTGGAGTTGTTATTTGCAAAAAGTAAATTCAAATTTTGTATCAAGAGGTATACTCCAAATCAACATATTATTTGTTAATATCATCCATAGCCTTGTATGGTCCTAAGCCATAGAATCAAGTTCAATTTTTTTGAACTCTTTCATAAGAGGCTCATGAATGAAGGACAAACTCTCATGAATATATATTTATTATAATTATTACATAGGTGATATGAATAGGTAGAAGTAGATAAAAGTAAATTAATTTCATAATATCTTCTAGAAAAGCTTCCTAGAAGCTTCATAGATGCTGCTTTGACTTTACATGTATTTATATTTGATTGGTAGATTAGAAACTTGGTCAACAAGTTAACCACGTGCCACACATGTTGGTAGCTTGTGGAAAAAGCTAACTATGTAGTGCCCACATAGAAAATTTACCTTGTAAGTTAAGATACGTATTGTACAAAGTCAACATATTTTTGGAGGTCTTATAGAACGTCGCCATGTAGCTCCTAGGTTTATAGTATATATAGAGTCAAGAGTGAAGCCTTCTTCACTCTAGTCAACTCTTTTCTTGCTTCTAGTCTAGTTTCAAAGGTCTCTAGTTTTCTTGACTTTTGGTAATATCAATTCCAATTTTTTTCTTAATATACATATTTAATTATTTCTATTTTTTCAACTTTCTTTGAAAAAAGTCTCACTTATTTATTTATTTTTATCAAGTTCTTGTCCTTGGAAAATTGACAAGAATGCACTTACAATATCAAAGCTTTGTCTAATCTTGATTAAGAATAAATTACCCCTTTTTCTTGATAAGACATGAGTGTTTTAGAAGTTGCGGATTATCCTCTTCTAAATTGATATTGTTTTTAGTATTTTCTTTGTTCTCAAGTCCTCTCTTCTATTTGTTTTGAGTAATATTAGACATCTTCTCTTTTCTAAGTATTATCATGATAAAACTTGTTAAAATAAAGAATAGAATGGCACAAATGCAAGAACAATTGAAGGAGTTAATGCTTGCGATGTATCAACTAAATTTACCACCACAAGGAGTAACAAGATTGGTAAGAAGTAAATATATAGAAATGATCAGAGCTGCTTCAATATCTATACTAAATCATGTCCCTTTTCTTATGGTGGAATACCCTTCCACTGTTAGAGAACCAAATATTGTCCTATTCAAGAAGTTAGATGGCACCAGATCAAAGTTTAGAAGATTTATCAATCAAGTAAAACTTATGATTGAACTTCAACTCCAAAGCTATCCAACTCCAAGATTGCAAGTTAGATTCATTAGTAAGCTTCTTTCAGGTTCAGCATTATCATGGTTTTCATTTTTTTTTGAACGACAAGATCTAATATTGGGTCATCTGGAGGCTTTTTTGGTAGGATTTTGATCCATATATGGAAAACATGATGCAATTCATATTGTAATCAACAAGATCCATATTTTGCGACAAGAAAATCGATCAGTAACGTTGTATGTTTCACAGTTTTGACAACTTACAACTGATATCAAGTGAAGGTCCTATTCTCTCTTCAGAACCTTCTCCTTGTTTTATAATAAATGTTATTTTAGGACCTAAACATCACAAAGCCTTTACCTTGTTAGATTCAAGAGCCTTAGCATGTTTCTTAGATGAAGAATTTACTAAAAGATATAGCATACTTTTAGTGAAGAAAACTAAACCTATTCATATACAAGTCATAGATGGTCATCCATTATCTTCAGGAGATGTTATTCTTGAAATCCTTCTTATAGAAGTAGCAACTAATGGTCATAGTAGCTTTATAATATTTAATATCATTAGATCTTCTTCTAATCCAGTTATTTTAGATTTATCATGGCTAAAAAAATATAATCCTAAAATAGATTGGACTTCTCATAGTCTTGATTTTTTTGAAAATATAACTAAGAACATAGTAGAAAGTCATAAGTCTAGTACAATTAAACCTGTATTTGTAGGTGCAAGAGCTTTCTTGCATGTTGCAAAAGAAGAATCACCTTGTGTCATTTATGCCGCACTTGTTTCTATTGCTGGAAATACTTTAAGTGGTATTCCAAGCCAATATCAAGATTTACAAGATGTATTTGAGAAGAAGAATGTAGATACTCTTTTGAAATTTCATTCCTATGATTGCTCAATTGACCTTCAAGGAGCACAATCACTATTTGGATCAATCTACAGTTTATTACAAAATGAGTTGGCTAAACTCAAGGAGTATATTGAAGAAAATCTGGCCAAGAATTTCATATGCCATTCCAAAACTCTAGCAGGAACTCTAATTTTATTTGTGAAGAAAAAAGATAGATCATTGCAGATGTGTGTTGATTATCGAGGACTCAAGAAAATCACCATGAAGAATAGATACCCGCTACCTTTGATATTTGGACTCTTTGATCAATTGAATCAAGGTAAGATATATACAAAAATAAATCTACGAGGAGCATACAATCTAATATGCATCAAAGAAAGAGATGAATAGAAGATTGCATTTCA
Source organism: Physcomitrium patens (assembly GCF_059467195.1). Classification (NCBI taxonomy): domain Eukaryota; kingdom Viridiplantae; phylum Streptophyta; class Bryopsida; order Funariales; family Funariaceae; genus Physcomitrium; species Physcomitrium patens. The sequence goes on from NC_143414.1 coordinate 1,184,965, forward strand.
AATAAGACGACATCTTAATCTATTCTAAGAACATAGAAAAACATGAACTTCATGTTCATTGTGTGCTACAAAAACTAAGATATGCAGGATTCTATGCCAAGATAAAAAAAGTGTGTATTTCACACTATTCAAGTCGACTTTTTAGCATACATCATTTCAAATGATGGACTTATGATGGATCCTAAGAAAGTTCAAGCTATTATAGATTAGAAGATCTCAAAAATGCTAAGAGATGTCCAATGCTTTTTGAGAATTGCTAACTACTACCAGATCTTCATCAAAAACTTCTCTCAAGTTGAGCTCCACTTATACATTTGACTTGTAAAGACAAACTTCAATGGAATCAAGAAGTGGAAGTAGCATTTGAAACTTTGAAGATAGTCTTTGTTTCTACACCAATCTTGTATCACGTTGATTTTTCTAAGCCATTTTTTATAGAAATAGACACATCAAACTTTGCTTTTAGTGCCGTATTGTCACAAATGGGAATAAATGATAAACTTTACCTAGTAGCTTTTCATTCCAAATTTTTTTCAACAATCGAGATCAACTACGAGATCTATGACAAAGAACTTTTTGCAATCGTGGATTCGTTTCAAGAATGGCACAATTATCTAGAAGGTGCTCCTAGTCCAATAATTATATATACGGATCATAAGAATCTTGAATATTTTATGTCAACATGTATTTTGAATCGTTTTCAAGCCCGTTGGAGTATGTCTTTATCAAGATTCTAATTCAAGATCACTTATCCACCGAAAAAACAATAAGGTTTGTAAGATGCACTCTCTAAAAAATCTTACCTTGTATCAAATGAAGGAGATGCTACTTTTGATCAACAACGGATAATTCTCTTGAAGCCAAAGCATCTTCATCTTCGAGCAATGAAATCAACACTAACTGTTCATTCAACTTTCAACAGTATGTCTTTTGATCCTCTTATTCATGATATTAAGGGAAATCCTTCAAAGTCTCATGATACTTCCAAGTTTGAATTAAAAAAAAATCCATTATATTTTGAGGGATGCCTATATATTCCAGAAGGTGAAGCTTGATTACATGTTTTTCAAGCTTATCATGACTTTCTAGCAGCAAGACATTTTAGGTACAATAAAACGTTGGAACTAATATCCAAGGGTTTTTGATGACCTCAAATGTAGAAGAAAATCAAAGATTATTTACAATCTTATGATGTTTGCTCAAGATTAAAAACTCCTTGTCATCAACCTTATGGACTTCTTCAGCCATTACCTATTCCAGAAAAACCATAGATTTCTGTTTCTATGGATTTCATCACGGATCTTTCAATCTTAAGTTCTTGTGATTCTATATTTGTAATAGTAGATCGTTTTACGAAGATGGCACATTTTATACCATGTACAAAATCTATCATAGGTGAAGAAACAACTAAGCTCTTTCTTCACAATATCTATTGCTATCATGGATTACCCAAAGATATTATATTAGATAGGAGAACTCAGTTTGTATCAAGATTTTGACGAACTCTTTTCAAGATTCTAAAAGTGGATATAAAACTATCTTTGGCATTCCATTCTCAAACTGATGGACAAACGTATCTTGTTAATCAAGTTTGGAATAGTATTTAAGATGTACCATCAACTACCAACAAGATGATTGGACAACTCTTTTGCCATTGGCAGAGTTTTTTTTTATAATAGCATGGTACATTCTTCTACAAAACAAACACCTTTTTTTGCCAATTATGGTTATCATCCATGACTTAATACTTTTGACTTTTCAAAAGCTGATAATCCTATGGCAAAAGATTTGGCAAATCATTTATTAGAGCTACATGCAACAATGAAGGCGCAGTTAAAAGAAATACAAGAATAACAAAAGATCAATGTGGATTTCTATCGAAAGGAACAACCACCATTCCACAATGGTGACAAGATATGGTTACTTTGTTGCAATATCAAGACCACTTGTCCTTGTGACAAATTGGACTATCAAAGGCTTCGACCATTTTTTTTATTTTTGCACAAATCAATCCAGTTGTATATCGTTTATATCTACTAAAGTCAATAAAAATCCATCCAATATTCTATGTATCTCTTCTTAAACCATACAAGATAGTGGACATATTAATAAGAAGAGAAGCTCCACCTCCTCATATAGAAGTGGACAATAATGAAGAGTTTGAAGTAGAAGAAGTCCTAGATTTAAGGCGATGCCGAAATAAATTAGAATATCTTGTCTATTGGCACGGATATGATATTAGTGAATACACATGGGAGCCAGTAAAGAATCTTGCAAATGCAGCAAAGGCAGTGGAGGCTTTTCATCGACGACATCCATCAAAATCAAGATAAAAACCTTCTTTCAAAAAGAAACAAGATCTAGGCAAGATAACATTATACTTTCAATTCTTGTTTATAGCTTCTTTATAGTTGTGACGCTGGAGAGATGGAGAACCAACAACCAGCAAATTTGACTCAAGAACCTTTGTTTGTTGACCTACCAAACGAGACATTATGATTGTTACAACCTTCAAGATGATGTAATCGAGATGAAGATCCTCAAGAATGACATGTTCTCCCTCAAATAGATGGCGAGATATAACGTGTTTGATATCACGACCTTGGAAGGGACTCCCAATGTTTGGTGATTTTATTAGAAGTAAGAACAACTCCTGACGGTGTTCCAAATGTTTTATTTGAAAGAAGTTAAAAAGGCTTCAACAACAATAAAATAAGTGGGTGGTCTTCTCGTCCTAGTATGAGACACTATCAATGGTTGAGAGGCCCTATCAATCATCTTTGAAGAGAACAAAGATCAGAGTATGTGGCAAATACAATTTGCCGCATCTTAGACTTCCTTGACATGTGATCACCGCTCCTTGTGGAACTCGTCCCTTGAAGGGGGGATAATATCACGGACATATATTTATTATAATTATTACCTACATGATATGAATAAGTAGAAGTAAGTATACATAAATTAATTTTATAATATCTTATAGAGAAGCTTCCTAAAAGCTTTATAGATGTTGTTTTGACTTTACATGTATTTATACTTGATTGGTAGGTTAGAAACTTGGTCAACAAGTTAACCACATACCACACATGTTGGTAGCTTGCAGAAGAAGCTAACTATGTGGCGCTCACATAGAAAACTTGCCTTGCAAGTTAAGATATATGTTGTCCAAAGTCAACATGTTCTTGGAGGTCTTATAGAACATCGCCACGTAGCTCTTACGTATGTAGTATATATAGAGGCAAGAGTGAAGCCTTATTTACTCTAGTCAAGTCCTTTCTTGCTTTTAGTCTAGTTTCAAGAGTCTCTAGTTTTTTTGTCTTTTGGCAATATCCATTCCAATTTCTTTCTTAATATACATATTTAATTATTTCTATTTTGTCATCTTTCTTTGAGAAAAGTCTCACTTGTTTATTTATTTTTATCAAGTTCTTGTCTTTGATACTAACATCAGAAACAAAGAATAGGAAGGTTGGAATAAGAGACAAGGAATTGGAAATATGGAGATTAAGGATGGAAGATAAAGGATGAAGGATGGAGATATAATGATGGTATTAATAGTGGATTGAATTAATAGAAACTTGGATCACTTCAATATTTCTTAAATTTAATCTTATGTTTTTAAATAATGTGATCAAAAAACTACTTTGTTATTAATTATATATAATTTTAGTTATATGATCTACTTAGATTGATAAATTAAACTTGTTAATTTTTATTATTAGTAGTATTATTATTATTTTATTTTTTTGTGACTCATGACATTGATTCATTTGAGTATTTAGTACAAAAAATATACTTATTGTATTAAAAATCACATGTTTTGTGAGTTAGAATAATAGAATTCTTAAAAAAATAAAGAATAGATTGTTAATAGTAAATATACAACCTAGTGTAGAATTTATTAAGACAAATTTCTAAGATGAAAAAAAAAATCCTTAAATTAGCTCACATTAGACTATAGTCTAATAAGGATAGTTTATTGCCATTTTTTTTAGTAGGATAGAAATTAATGAAGAATCTTTGTAAATTGAGAGAAGGTGAGGAATTAGTAGGGAGAGAAAAGAAAAAGGGAGAAAAAAGAAAAAAAGACAAAAAGAATGTCCTACCTATCCGGAATCCCTGGAAAATGGATGAGATCTCAAAATTTTGGGGAAGAACTGTGGGGGTCTATCGATGTGCCCCCTGGTCTAGATAGTACTCCTTGTAGGCGTAGTTCGGCAGCGGAGGCAATGGCGCTAGAGGTGCGACATTTTGGTGTCGTCGCTGTTCGGGCGTTGACGTGTACTAACTGTGGTCACATTGCGGGGTGAATTGTCGTCACTTTCGCTGTGTTCATTGCCTTCGCCGAACATTGTGGTCATACCTTACCGTTGTTGCCACAGCATGATCTCGTGATTAGAGTGAGCGTATGGACATCGAGCGGTGTTTTGGGCGGCAGCGAGAATGCAAATGAATCCAGGGTCGTTGTTGTTGTCGACAGTGTGGGAGCCTCGTGATTGCTCACCATATCTAGGAGATACATGTGGCGTGTTGGGTGCGCAGCAGATTCTGATTTTTTTGCCTCACATAGGTAGTACTTGAACGCGTGGTGTGGTGCGGTTGCTGGTTCGAAGGCGGAAGTTGGCGACGTTGCTGTTATTTTTTTTTAGATCCAGCCTTGATCTGCGAGCACTCGCCTTCTCGATGTTCATGGCTGATCAGACCGTTCTTTGCACAGCGGCTGTCTGATCCTGTTGCGGTGGTTTGAGCGCGTCTGCGTCTGTGAGTCTGCACTCGTTGGAGTTTGTTGGAGTTGTTAGAGCGATCAGAGCTGCATGGGCAAGGAATTACGTGTGGAACAGAATTGCTGACCAAGTTGCTTCTAGTCTCATCCCACTGAAGGAGGTAACTAGGGGGAGGGAGAAAAAGAGAGCCTTCTGATTTTTCAATGATGAAGTCTGTATTGTGAAAATCTTGAATCTCGTTGCTCTCGAGAAATTTTATGAGTGGAAATTCTTCGACGACAATGGACAAGGAGAGATAATGGGATAGAGCACCAGTTGAACTCTTTGGAGAGAAGTTTCAACGATCTTCTTACATGAAGTTGAAGACCCGGACAGTCTCGGATGTTGTGTCACACCCTTGGTCTTCTGTAGGTGGGAATTATACGGTTGGAGTAAGGAGAAGGTTTCTTCTCAGTGATTACCATTTGATCACTGCAAGAAGCATAGCGCATTTTGGATGGAGGAACATCTGCGATCAAACGTCCATAGCCTCCAGTAGCCTAAAGGCTGAGCAACTTCATACATTATAGTGCCTGAGCAATTGACTCCCTCAGCGAACGCAAAGAAATTAGACGCATCACTTTTAATCTGCGGCCTTGATTCACAAATTATCGCTAGTTAATTTGGAGCCTGACGTATGTGCACTTGTTTGCCACATTTGTGACATATCCATGTGTTGAACATGTGCTGGGTATGAGCTTCAGTACAGTTTTGTGGAGAAAGGAGGTTCCTCGAAAAATTGTAATGAAGGTGCTAGACTGCGTCAATTGCTTTGATTTCTGCGGATACCATATGGTAGCGTAGTGTTATTGCTACAGGTTAGAGTTTGTGAAAGCGAGAATAATAATTTGAAGGGTCATTCCTCTTTGAGAAACCCAACAACTTTGTTCGAGTATGGAACAAGGCCCACCTTGTCTAGTTGCATCACTCCTAGCTACATTCGGGCACTCCGCAGTACTCTCAAATCTGAGGTTCAAGAGCGGAGTGCAAGAAGCTCCAGTAGGGATCAGCGGTCGTTGGTGGAGGAGAAAAATTTAGAGAATCACAGGAGTCACTGCTGCGGAGGTGAGGAAGCTTGTGGCGATAGCTCATCGGAGGCCACACTGTCTTCCTCTTCGTTAGAATTCCGAGGCTCAGTTAGACAGATGAACTAGGATTAGGGTTGAATTAGGTTGGATGAATAACAAAATTTCGATGAATAATTTAAATTGGACGAAAATTGTTTCGATGAATTCTCATACTTTAATAAAATATTATATTTTGGATGAAAACTTATTCAAGGATGAATTTTAGTTGATGAATGAAAATTAATTAATAAAAAAAGAAAAAAGAAAAAAGAAAGAAATAAATAGATAATTTATTTCTTAATGCATGGATATTGGAGTGACTTACTATTGCAAGTGTGAGTTGTGGTGAAGTTTTTTGCTTGACTATTTGGATGATTTAAGAAGAGTAAAGAGTGAATTGATTAGGATTTAAATAAGAGCTATAAAGTATAAAATTTGCATAGTTAATTCACTTATTGTGAACTAGAATAAACTTCCAATTAGTAGAGGTTTATTTTAGCTCACACTTTTATATTGATAGAAAAGTAATTTTAGTTTTTAAAATAGATTTTTTATTATTTAAAGAATCAAGTTCTTTTACAGTTTATTATTATAAGAAAGAAAAGATATAAAGATGGTTGGAAATTATATGGGAAGTAGAACAAATTACATTTATACGAGAAAGTCATATTTAAAGACCAAGAAGATTAGAAAAGGTTGTAACTTGTAAAAAGAATATATAACCTCTCATAAATATAACTCTCTCTCTCTCTCTCTCTCTCTCTCTATATATATATATATATATATATATATATATATAATTTTTTTTTAACTTTAACAATGTATTATGTTATTTTGGTATATATATATATATATATATATATATATATATTGTACGGCTGCAATATTGGCTTGTAAAGAGATTATTAAACATTAAAAAACTTACCTTAGATGTGATATAAATTCCTAACAGTGCAAAGTTTTTTAAACTACTGCTACAAAAACAATGAACTCCAAAAATGATATTACATATGCAATTGAACAATTCTAAAAATATAAACATACAAAAAGTAACATTAAAGGAAAATCAAGTTATTTGTAAAAAAATTTAAGTATTTATATGTTATAATGTTTTCAATTAAATGAATATGACCAACAATACATTTTATAGTAATATATTTATAGCAAAATTTATATATTTTTCCAAACCTATTAATTTAAATATATAATTGGTCTTTCGCTAATTTATAATATATATATATATATATTTGTGATCAATTAATGTAAGCTACAAAGGTTTGTATTGTGGAACATGAGTTGTATATGCAAAATGAAAGAGAAGATGAAATTAAAAAGTCATTATAATTTCACAATGTTTTTTTACAAATAAAGTTATTTAATTTCAATAAGTAGTTAAAATAAAAAGAATGAAATAGATGATAAATAAGAATATGATTTTGTGTTAAGGTATGTTAAAGTTTATATTTATAGGTTTGAAATATATATATATATATATATATATATATATATTGAATTTTATAAGAAATATGTGCTTTGGATTTTTAAATAATTATATTTTTCTATAAACAATAAGAGACCACAACTTTTAATTCTTACAATTAGTTAGGATTTTTTATTTTATTTTATTTTATTTTCTCTGATAAGCTTTATATTTGGAAAAAACAACCAAAAGGTTTCATTGAGAAAAAATAATTTTGAAAGATATTTTTGATTTTGATTTGTGATTTTAATTTTTTTTCTTCTATAAAACATAAATAGTAGTGTACTTCAAAAATTGCATCATAATCACCTCAAGAGATGCTTTTGTCACAAATATCAATTTTTAAAATATAAACTAGTTTAAATATCTATTCGAATTAATGCAATTTAATATTTTTTTAAATTAAAATTTATCATTCTTTATGATCTAGACATGAATTAAAATATTTACAATTATAATTAAGAAAATGATTTGGTATATGGCATGACCTCTTCTCACTTCATGCTTTCTCTAAAAGTGAATGCTTTCAAACTACAACTTTTCTTCACAAAAGAGAAGACCTTCATCATGCTTTTTGACCATTGCATTTTGAAGTAGGCTTCTGGTTACAAAGACCCCTCAAGGTTAAAATGCTTTACTTTACTAATAAGTATAAAGTTTTTAAAAAATAAAAAATAAAAAATCTATTGATTTGAACAATAATGTTCTTTAAACATATGTAAAGACAAGATAATGCCAGAGAGGTACAAAAATTAACAAAAAAACATAGATTGTCAAAAAGAAACATGTGCTGTTAAATATATATCTCAAACTGATTATTAATGTATTTATGCATAAAAACAATCAAATTTATGTATTCAAACACTATTGGTATCAAACAAAGAATATGACATTGTTCTTGTGGGCTAGAGGAATTAAAATGCCACCATAATTTCTGTTGCCTTTTATATTTAAAGAATTATAAAATGTTAGTACATAAACTGCATGCATATATATATATATATATATATATGCACACATTCAAAACACTGCAATAAACTCAAAACATCCTTTGTCACAATCCTCGAACCAAATGTTTTTTTAAATGTAAATTCTGTCCTTAATTTTCATGTGTTTGTGTGTAAGAATTAGTCAAAATAGATTTAAAATCTATTTTCAGATGTTATCGTGAAAACTGACTCTGAGAATATAGATTAATTTTAGAAGATATGAAGTTAACTTAATGCAATATTTTCTAACTTCATTAATTAACGACATTTAACTTCATTTAATCAGTTAATCTCAAATAAGGTGATTACCTTGTAAGAAACTCTAAATTTTCAAATTCGTATAGTTTTGATTTAAGACTGAAATGATTTCATGGCCATTTTCTCAGTGTTTTTTTAAAAAAAGAAAAGAAATTCATCTGTTGATAAACTCACAACATTTATATATATAAATATATATATATATATATATATATATATTAATGTTACGTGGATTTTTTTACATATGTTTTGTTGACAAGCCATTACCACTTCTTGAATTCAAAAAAAGGTAAAAATTAGGAAATTTTATTGTTAAATTTGCATTAGAATTAAATTACTCCTATTTTTACAATAAACTGAAATTATTTGATTGTGATAAAGGAAGATTTATGGTCTATAAATGAAGTGTACCTTGCACGATATCCAACACGGTCTTAGACTATCACGGTTTTAACGCACCGTGGACGGCTCTGGAGGGTTCCGAGAAGCGACCCCTATCACCAGCCAGTGTTGTTGCTCTGTTTCTCCGGCAAGTGTGAATGGGTCGCATTCATTTACGCAGCTTCTTCTTCCTCTCCTCCGCTACAAAGGACTTCACTCTGCGATGCGCAACACAACAGTGTCAACACGTCGACTCCGATCTCATGAATGAAGCCTACCTCATCTTATTTTGCTAATTCCTCTCGGTGGGTTCATGTGCGGGGAGCGGTCAATTGTTTTGTTCTGTTTAGGGGATGGTGGATCGCGCACTTCACCCATCTGCACTGGAACAAGCGGTGGTGAAGGAGTGGATCATGATACTAATTTCGCGTGTAAGAAGTTTTGGGGTCCGTGGAGGAGTTTTCTGGAGCGGATTTCCGATGTTCCGTGCCCTGATGACGTGAAGAATGTATTGTAGTTTGATATGATTGCAGCTGCGCGGTTGCTGAGAAGTTGGGCAAGGTTTTGGTGAACATCAAGTACAGCGGGGGAGTGGAGGCTGTGATTTGGAAGACGATCGAAAAAGTAGAGGAGGATTGATTGCGTCATCGGAGAAATTGGGTCATTTTTATGAGTTGAGAATGATGTTCAATGTGGCTGGCCTATTGGAGGTGGTGGGATGGGCGCTGGATGTGTTTCAAGTCTTGGGACGTAATCCAGAATTTTTTGAACGTAGTGAGGTCGTGGATCTGCTCTGCTGCGTTCCTTATCAGCTTTTGGCTAGAGCGTTCACGTCATTACTGGGTTCTTTGAGATTCAGGCTGGCTACCCACGTCGAATGATTGGTGGATGGCCCTTTCACTTCCATTAGGGTTTAGGGTTGCTGTAGCCCATCAAATTCCTACCCTTTCACTGAAGCCATCAATTGTCCTCACAGAACGGCGAGTTCACCTTATTTTATCTTCATATTCTTGATTTGTTGACACTATCGAAGCCACTGAGCAAGACAATTGTAAGTACAGATTGTGATAATCATATCGTTTCTTTTTGACTTCGTGTACCGATATTGTATTGCACATAGGTCTTTCCAATAGACGAAGGTTTCTGAACACACGTCTGATTGCATTTTGTAATTACAATGCCGTAAAACACCCTGCGATCCGAGAGTTTTTAAGTTGTCCACATAGACGTAGTGGAGATGGGACGTGCTGGCAATACATATAGCAGTGAAAGAGGAAGGACTGGCTCATTTTACGATGGTTATTGTGAGGCATCCCTCATATGTCGAGGCACAGATCACACAGGGCTCAGTCCTCGGTATGACGTTTACGTATTTATGATTCAGGAAAGTCTCTGACTTCCAAGAGGTATGGTTCATTTCAAGGTCCGAAAGGATTTGTATAGATGGCTAATATCTTGGGGAGGACAAGGGCATCACGATTATTTGGTATAATTGCCTTGTGAGGAAGGACATATCAGTGGTGCTGCTAGCGGAACAACATGGGTGGTTGTAAAGAAAGTGAATACATGAATCATGAATGGGTTTACATGAGGCACCCATTACCCGACCTATATTATAGATGTAGTGTAAGTTCAATTCGGGTGGTTTCCAAGATGCGAACATGAAACCTCACAACAATGCTTTGCCAAGTTTCTTCTACCAATTGGAGACTTATTTATGTTAGAGATATCTTTGTGATGAGGCAGTTGCTGACATCATTTTTATGTTTTGTCATTCCGTGTGACGAAGCTTGGTAAGTTTATCGGTGCTTTGAACTTGCTTTTTTCACTTTCAGCGTTCCTGTGATGAATTTAGAGCAGGTTCAGCTTCTTTGGCACATGCAGTATTGAGGAAGGAGCCGGCTGTTTCGTACTTTTCTTCACAGGTTGATGAAAAAATTGGTTTTTGCAGATTCATGATAATGCACGATAAGCTCGTATTGTTAGCATGGCAAGGAGCGGTACATATACTTGAAGCATATATCTTGGTGTCAATGCCTCTATATGGCTTCTCCTGGAAAAAAGTACCAAGTATACCTTAATCTAAGACAACCAGGTTACTTTATGGAGAGTTACAATGTACTGTGGACTGTATCAAAGAAGCGACCTCCAATATTGCTACCAGAACTAGAAAATCCAATTGGTAAGTGTGCCGCTGATTAAGTGTCTGGAGACGCACATGTTGACGACAAAACTTGTGTATTGTTTTTCGGAAGACTGTTCGCAGTCCAGCGATGTTTAAGCAAAATATTGCATACATCCTTTAAATCAAGAATGACGAATTTATTTATCAGAGTTTTTTGAAGTTCCTGCTCCTCGTAAATACTCTTGAGGGACATGACTTCCCACAAACTCTTTTGCATTTATTTGACGTCTTCCAAAACAACTGTGCTGGAACTTAACCGCAAAGTTTCAGAGGTTTCGGCTGAATCATCTCTTTATGAAGCAAGGAAGATCTGGACATTGATAGATTATAATATCATCAGTTCAGATTTGAAAATGGCGTATTGTATCTCCCAACCCTGGACTTCCGGTTCTGGTGGACCTCAAGGTCCGATAAACCTTCTCTTTGTTTGCGTTCGTATTCTTTCTGCTCTACCGACTGTTATTGATCAAAGTCTTAGCGCCTGAATGGGGTTGCCTATGTATACATTTAGTGGTCGTCCCCTACATTGATCACAAGCTTGTGTGTTGCAGCTATCCATCAATTAGGTGCAGTTTATGGAAATTTGCGTGAGTGATTTGTGACTATGTCACAATCCATTTCTTCTATGCTATTGACTCCCACTATCCACGGTGGTCGGATGCTGTATGTTTTCCATCCAAAACCTTGAAGGAGAGGTGGTTAAAATTGACGGGGACCTCTCACAATGGTCCTTTATTGACTCAAGGATATTTTGCAAACCTCTTGAGAATGCTTTGTCTTATGATCGATTACTCTTTGGAAGCGAAACGAAGGTTATAAGTGGAGTTGAAATCACCTGACTGTCTTCATGTGATGATCATGCATTTGTAACTACACTAGAATGCTTCATTATAGTGCATTTGTGTGCGCGCGCTCACTTCAGGTTATGAGGTTTATGTGTAGTATAGGCTGGTCAAGCACTGAGGTATCATCCATAGGACACCTCTTTAGACCTCACTCAACAAATGCGTTACTTCAACCCCGTGCAATTCCAGTTACCGAGAATCTTGAGAACCTCCTTAGCCTACACTACTTACAATTCAGTGCAGGTACCATATATTCGTAACTACTGCTGTGCGCCATAGTGATCAGAGGAGTATCAATTCAGCAACAGGCTTGAAGTTTTATGTTTTGAAAGAGTTCTAAGAAACTAGCATCCATGATCATTTGTTTAATTAGAATCTTGCATGGAACTTTTGAACATGGACAGACGGGGCCTGCGTACTGTCAGTCCCTACAGCCAGTAGCTTTTGGCGTTGCAACACTCTCTTGCTTTTCAGCTGAAATTCACCCTTGATCTCAAGGTTTCTATATGTTGCAACAATATACTGTCATGTTAATTTGTAATGGCGCTGCTTGGACGCCCATGTTTGCCGAATTCGTACTGATACAGTGCACCGTTCACTCACTGGCCCCTGGTAATAACGGTACGCTTTGACACTGCGAGCAGTTTCACTTGCCCGAATCAAATATGTCAGTTAATGCCGCTTCAGCCTCAATCCTTTGAGGAAAGGAGGGCAAAACCCTGTGTACAGCAATAACGAGGCGGCGAGTTAGTTGATATGGCAGACTGTAAAGATTGGCAATTGCCCTTTTGAAATATGAATCTCATTATTTGAGGGGTTGGTACAGTCCAGCACGCGGCCGTGCCTTGACTGAGCATGGGACTTTTGGACTCCTTCTGGAAGTTACAAATAGGCCATTGTAGGCTGTGCATGGCCCTCTAGGGATCGTAATTCCTCTTGAAGTATACGCATATGTCCTCTGATCCAAATCACTGTCAGATTCAAGTGGTCGAGCACGAGTACAGATCCCTTCAGTACAAGAATTCTAGTCCAGATAGTCAAAGGTCTTCATGAAGATCGTAAATGAGCAGTCAATAGTAGAATCAGAGAGCCTGCCTACAGTATTCTCGACTGCTACATACACTCGTGAGAATACTTTATTTTATTCTCGTCATCTCTGTTCAACTACACTTCTTAAATGACTTGGTTTAACGATTTCGAGCTGTACAAGCGTGTCATGAGTGGTAACAATGGATGTCATGTAGCAACTAAGTACCGCCTGCACTTGATGCTGCCATTGGAGTAAGGGCAGGGTGTGTCAATATCGACCCAAGCATACACGAAGACTTCGAATAGTTTTGAGGTTGACATGTACCGATGGTTACCTTGAAAAAGGTCTGTGCGTGACGATCGATCGGAGTCGCACTGCAGTATGAAACTAGCACGTTATTGCAGAATCACAACTCGGTCAACTTGTTTTACTTTCATGAATGTATCGCTGTTGGCCAATTCACTCCTCTACTAGTCAGCAAGATCAAAATCTAGTGCATGGCTAAGAGCTCAAGTGCACACTGAGGAATTCAAACATTCCTTGATGCAAGTATTTTTTTCTGCAGCATTGTACAAGGGGAGGTTATAAACATGCGGGAATTGGGTGTTAAGGTGGATGTCAGAAACTGCCTTGCCGAGAAGGAACCGGCTAAAGCTCTCGATGTTCATGGAAAGGACTCGCATTAATATTTTTGTGGGTGAATTCATGGAGGGGGGCGGGCAGGTCAGGAATTTCTCGATCTGCACAAGCGAGAAGAACCTTCCTCAGTCCTTTTAGCTGCAACAGATCTGATGACATGCAGTGTGCAGGCTAACAAGCAGCGGAGAAGATCAGTGGAAGTGCTTCCAGGGGTTGGGGGCGATTCCTCAAAAGCAGCATTGGGATTGAGTGATCGCAGTACTGCGTAGCGAGGGGATGGTGGTTGGGCGAAGGCCATCTCGTACACATGGCTATGGTTTCTAGGAATTGCACTTCTAGGCACCTTGCCGCTCTGTAAACGCTGCAGGTGTTGACGACGTACCGCCAGAACCTCTCCCCAACTTGGCTCGCTATCCAGCGAGCAACTGCGGCATTAAAACACTATTTATGCCATCCCGGTGGTGTTTCTATCACCTGGTAAGGCAGATCAATGTTGCTAGGAGAATGCTGAGCGGCTCTGCTGCGATCTGCGGCGCGATACAGTGACCTTCGAGTTTTTGCTGCATTGGTGTGTTAGTTGGGGGAATATCATGGCATCCATGTGCCCGTCTGCGGAATGGATACCCCATAGCTCTGGACAGGTGATTGCATTCTTTTCTTCCTGCTGTAGGCTTATGCATGATGTGTCAAGGTAATGCTTGCGTGAACACATTCTCTCGACATTTGAGAGTCTTGAGCTCAGAGCGACTCTGCACTTTGTCCGGGGATTGGTGTAGAGTTGAACTATTCTTTGCATTATTTTTTCTTTCCTTCTCTTCCTTCAACGGCATTAAACATTGTTTTTGAGCAGTATTCTATTTTTTGGTCTTCTTCCTGTGGAGCAGGTGCAGCGACTGCCAAGTCACGAAGCAGAGAGGTTTGTGGAGCCAAGCAAGCTCTCCACCGCAACCACCTACATTGCCACAGCAGATGGCTCCTTGGATTTTAGAGGAAGACCCGCCAGCAGGGTCACAACAGGAGGATGGAAGACCTCTCCGGCTCTGTTCGGTGAGTTCACGTGACTACACTGACATGACTGGTCACGCAAATGCAAATTCGGCTTCATGGTTGCCATCGCGCGGTGTCGCACATTGAACTCTGTTTTGGAGAATGTTGATGATGATGCAATCGTTTCATCTCACTCCGCATCGTCGTCGATGAATGGATGATCATGCAGGAGCTGCAATGTTTGAGGCGGTAGTGAACTTGAGCATCGCATTCAACTTGAACCTATACTTGTTGGGTCCTATGCATCTGCACCCAATCCATGCCGCCACAGCGTTGTCCAACTACTGGGGCGCTTCGTATCTTACGTCGCTGCTCGGCGGTTTTATGTCCAGTGCATTCCTCGGAAATTACTGGACCATCATCGTCGCCATGCTCATCGAGCTTGTGGTATGCACTCCCGAAAATCAACTCTCTATTACATTTGCTTCAACTCTCAGTTCCTGGAACCAACAATGCTGCGGTGCAGAAATCCCTCTTGTTGACAGGACCTGCGTGCGTGCATGCACACGCCATTTCAATTACTATGTGCAGGGAGTTGCATTGTTAATCATATCATCTGCAATCGCACCGCTCATGCCCGAATGCGTCAAGAACAAGCTCAGTCGGGGACCATGCTTGCCCGCAAATGCAACCCAGTATGGAGTGTGTATGTTCTCTGTGTACCTGATTGCAGTGGGTGCGGGCTGCATCCGGCCATGTCTGTCAGCCTTCGGAGGAGATCAATTCGACCAGGAAGATGCGGCGGAGAGAGAAAAGACGCCGAGATTCTTTAACTGGCTGGTAGTGTCGATGACTTGCGGCGGAGTCCTCGCAACAACCCTCGTAGTGCACCTCGGAGAGAATGTGTCGTGGACGTGGTCCTTCATTTCGATCGGCTTGGCCATGATGATGGCCACATTGTTCTTTCTAGCGGGCACTGGTCGGTACCGACACCAGAAAGCAGCAGGAAGTCCATTGACGCGCATCTTCCAAGTGTTTGTAGCGGCCTTTAGGAACGGGAGAGTCACATTGCCGACAGATGCCTCCGAGTTGCACGAAATCAATGACGCGGAGTCAATGTTGCCAGAGGTGCAAGATGGCAAACCCTACTACTTGCTGCGCCACACAAAGGGCATGCGGTATGATTCACTATTTGATCACTGACCCCCTCATCGTCTTCATCTTCATCACAACTCGCTTGAATGTTGATCTTACAAATCGAATATCCTGACATCCCATATATTTTTTCTGAAGGTTTTTCGACAGAGCTGCTGTTGCGGATGCCTCTGGCGCCAATCTCGCAGCTAAAGCAAGTCCATGGCGACTCTGCACCGTGACCCAGGTGGAGGAAGTGAAGGGCCTCCTCCGTTGCATGCCTGTGGCAATGGGTCCCATGCTGCTGTACATGGTGCTAGCACAGGTTCAAACGTGGACGACGCAACAAGGGTACTCCATGGACAGACGCATTGGAACGCACTATCTCATTCCCCCTGCTACGCTAACCGCCATCGCCATTGGCGTCGTGATCTTGGAGATCGTAGCTTACGATTACCTCCTTGTGGGTGTGCTGCGCCGCTACACAGGGTGTCCGCAAGGGTTGTCTCACTGCCAGCGCATTGGAGTTGGCCTTGCGATGTCAGTCGTGGGACTCGCGTACGCCGCGCTGCTGGAATCCATCCGTCTCGACGTCGCAAGGTCGCACTATCTCGTAAACCACGACTCTTCCTCAGCTGCCATCGTCCCCTTGAGCGTCTTCTGGCAGCTACCCATCTTGGTGATCATGGGCACCGCCATCTTCTTCGCCCACGCGGGGCTGTTCGAGTTTTTCTACTACGAGTCACCCGTCCGCATGCGCAGCCTGGGCACCGCCCTCTCCATGCTCCCTATCGCCGGCGGGCTCTTCCAGAACGGCGGCTTCATGGTGGGTGTCAACGCCCTCACGAAGAAGCTCGCAGGCAAAGGCTGGCTCGAATCCTCCAACCTCAACCTCAACCATCTCAATTACTTCTACTTGCTCATGGCTGCCATGAGCCTCGTCAACTTCGTCATTCACTTGATCACCACTCACTTCTACCAACACAAACAGTACATCAACATCGCCACCATCCACACAAAGTTGTCGCAGCATCGCGTGAGCCAGGATCCCTCGCAAACACACGCAAACCCCTCGCAATCTTCTTCGTTGCCAGCCGAAGTCAGGTTGCAAGCATCGTTGCAGCTCTGAAATTCATGCTTCAACCAATTGTGACACACGATTTTTTGAGAGTTTTTGCGGAGATCTATCTGTGCTGCTTAATTCGCTGCCTCAGCTCTTCAGAACCAACGCCGCTCTTTCCCATGCCCACCCATTTGATGTGCACTGCAGCCCGGGGCTTACGCTTGTTTGTCTGTATATACCTTCAACCGAACCTTCCACAGCAATAAAAAAAATTTAATATTAATAAAAGAGAGTAAATTTCCCATCTCAAATCATTTCTGCTCTTCACACATTCTCTTCACGAGTGATACTTTTAAGAATCACTGCAAAAGGATTCCTCAGATTTGCTTGTCAAGTTGAATTGTCAGACTTTCTGGCATATTATGCTCGTCTCAGAGTGAGCCAGATTCTTTTGGTTAAACATTTTAAACTCATCTTTGATGATTGAAAAAGCTTACATCTTTGATTCATTTTTATATAGTTTTTTGTTCAAACTTGACATTATTGTCAATTGAATTGGTAAGTTTTACATTTTTGACTCATCTTATTATACATATATCTTCTAGATTGACATTATTATCAAATGAATTCAAAAATTTACATCTTGAATTCATTTTACTATAAATTTATATTGAAGTTTGATATCATTGCCAAATAAATTAAGAAACCTTTTATTTTTGACTTATTTTAATATGGACATATACTTAAATTTGATGTTGTTATTTAATGAATTAAAGAAATTTCTATCTTTAACTCATCTTAATATTCAATAATGTCAAAAGTTGCCGATATTGCCAAATGAATTCAAAAATTTTACATTATTCACCTAATGCAAATAATTGCTCATGTTCAACATGATTGCTAAATAGATTGAGATACCTTACATCACTGATGTTTTTTTTAGTACAAATAAGTCTTTAAGTTTGATATTATTAGCAAATAATTAAAAAAATCTTACATCTTTCGTACATCTTGGTTTGTGTTGAAGTTCAACATTATTACTAGTTGAGTTAAAAAAAATTATATTTTTTACTTATCTTAGTATATATTTTTGTTAAATCTTATTATTTTTATCAATTAAATTATAAATTATTATACTTTTGATTTACTTAAATAAGTATAGATGCTTGAACTTTGGATCTTACTAAATAATTTAAAAAACTTTACATCTATACTTTATTTTTAATTTAGGTTTTTGTATAAACTTAAAATTATTGTCAAAAAAATTAAATAATAAAATATTAAAAAATAGATACTTATTTTAATACTAAATTATTTTCTAAAGTTAAAATTATTGAAAACTATGTGTGCACTACATAATTAGCTTGTATTACAAGCTATCAACACATTCAATATGTGGCTAATTTGTTGACAAAGTTTCTAATCCACCAATTAACTACAAATACGTATAAAGTCAAAGCCATGTCTAAGAAGCTTTTCTATTAGATATTATCAAATTAATTATTTAAATCTACTTCTACTTATTCATGTTATCTAAGTAACTATTAGAATAAATATGTATGTGTATGATATTACCCCCCTTTTGAGAAACAAGTTTTATGAAGAGTGGTGATTTTATGATGATGAAATCTAAGATGCAACAAATTGTATTTGCCACCTATTTTGATCTTTGATGCTTTTAAAGAGATTTGATAGATCCTCTTAGCCATCAATAATGTCTCATTTCAAGGCAAGAAGACCACTCCATTATTTGATCATTGTTAAGGCCTTTGTAACTAATTTCAAATAAAACATTTGTAATATCATTAGGAGTAATTTTTACTTCTAATAAAATCACCAAACATTAAGAATCTCTTCCAAGGTTGTGATATCAAACATATTGTATTTTTCCATCTATTTGAAAAAAACATATCATTCTTAAGGATCTTCATTTTTATTAGGTCATCTTTAAGGCTGTGATAATTACAATGTTTTGTTTGATAAGTTAGCAAATAATAGCTCTTGAGTTGAATTTGATGATTGTTGGTTTTCCATCTTCTTAGTACCACAAATACATAGAAACTATAAATAAAGATAGAAAGTAAAAAATAATCTTTTTTAGATCTTATTTTTTTATAGCAAAGATTTTATGTTCTTTATCATGGTTTTGATGGATGTTAATAAAAAGCATCAATCTTCTTTGGTGTATTTACAAAATTATTGACAAAATTTCATATGCGTTCACTAATATCATATCTATAGTAATGAATAAGATATTTGACTCTATTTTGGCGCCTCCTTGAGTCTAAGACTTCTTCTACCTTGAATTCTTGATTATTATCTACTTCTATAAGAGGATGTGGCATTTGTCTTTATTTCAAGATATTCATTGTTTTATATGATTCAAAAAGATACATGTAGAATACAAGATGGATTTTCATAGACTTTGATAGATGCAATCAATAAGAAATTAGATTGATTTTTTTACAAATATGAAATAGTCCAAGCCTATAATAATCTAATTTGTCACAAGACAACTAATCTTGATATCTTGTTGCTAACATGGAATTGAAGTTGTTTCATACAATAGGAATTTATGTTGGTCTTTTGTTGTTCTTGAACTTCTTCTAATTGTTCTTTTATTGTTATATATAACTTAGATAAATGATTTACTAAATCTTATGTCTCAAGATTATCAACTTTTAAGAAGTCAAAAGCATCAAGTTATAGATGATAACCATAATTAGCAAAAAAAGGTGTTTATTACATAAAAAAATATATTATATTATTTTAGGTAAATTCTACCAATAATAAAATAATTATACAATCATCTTGTTGGTAATTGATGGTACATCTTAAATATTCTTTCAAAACTTAGTTTATGCATTCCATTTGTCTATTGATTTGAGGATGAAAAGTCAAAGATAGTTTTATGTCCATCTTTAAATTCTTAAGAATTCTTCAAAATCTTCATATAAATTAAGTCTCTTTATTTGATATAATATCTTGAGACAATTGATGATAGCAATAGATGTTAAAAAAGACTTAATTGTTTCTTCACCTAAGATAAATTTTACACATAGTACAAAATGTGCTATCTTCGATAAATGATCTACTATCATGAATATAGAATCATAAGAACCTAACACTAGAAGATGCATGATAAAATCCATAGAAATAGAAATCCATGGTTGTTCAAGAAGTCTATAAGATCAACGATGATGAATTTTTTTTATCTTGAACAAATATCACATGATTGTATAAAGTCTTTGAAATCCTTCCACATTTGAGGCTATCAAAAATCTCTAGATATTAGCTCTAAAGTCTTATTATTTTCAAAAAAATCAACTATTGAAAATCATGATGAGCTTGAAGAATACATAATCATGCTTAACTTTCTAGAATATATAATTGCTTCTAGAAATATAATAGATTATTTTAAAACTCAAATTTAGAAGTATTATGAAAATTAAATAAATTATATCAATAATTTTTACACTTCCATAGAAGAAAATTCCTTAGCATAGATTTTATTTTTTATAATTTTAGATTGTCTAGTAATTGTAGGCTTTAAGACTTTAGGTAATTTTTCTAAATTCCTAACATTAGCCATTGCTTCTTTCATGGCTTCATTTAAGTTTGAGAAGTGAAAAAAATGCATTAAATTATTTTCATTGTAAATTGACATAAGAAAGACAAGACTAGTATATCTAGACTTTGTCATAATTGCCAAGATTGGTATGTAAGAAATTTCTTTATTCTTATCAAAGATTGCTTTAAAAAAAATATAGTTAGTATAAAAAGATGATGGTTGATTTCTTATGAATTAAAAGTCTTATTCTTTCATTGGTATTTCTAAATACCTCACATCTTGTAAACCTTAGTCGTCATTCTATTAACTATATTAGAACTAATCAATATTTTGAAGGATGTATTTTCTTATAAGTCACCAAATAAATTTATAAGTTGTTTTAGATTAAAAGAATATAATTAGAATGTGAAGTATAATTAATAGGTGAAAGATTAGATAAAAAAATATAGATATAAGAAAAATAGAGTTAATAAAATAATTATAATTAATATAAAAAATCTAATTTAAATTCTCAAGTAGGAAGAATTTTAGAAAGTATCAAATTAGAATCTTATAGTATCTTAAAGCAATTAAGAGAAATCTAAATCTTTCAAGATTTTAATATTATATGGCTATATATGATCCAAATATGATCTATATAAGATCTATATATAATTTAGATATGGTAGTAGATACAATATAAAATATAATATCTTATATAATTGAAATATTGTCAAAATATGTCATCATATATAGTCAAAATACAATTGGAAGATAGTTGAAATATAATATATGGATATAGTATCAGATATTAGGTATGGTGCCATATGGATATCAAGTGCAATAGTATCATTATCCGATTATGAAATTATAGTAGTGTCTTGTGATATCGTGCTCCTAGTTTTGATTTTGCAACAATAATAGAATGACATGATTTAAATTGTATGGAGGTCTTTCCAAGTAGATAGGATAATAGTATCACTATTAGGTAATTAATCTTGGTTGTCAATATTTCCTACTTGACTTAGTGCTACAAATGAAACTTCATAGTTGACCTTAATTGTTGTCATTCCTCCTTCAAAAATCCAAGCTTTAGTGAATCAAAAGTTCGACAAGGCAAAGATTGTTGATTGATTATAGAAATTATGCAAAGATAATAAAAAAATATCCAACAATCACATAATGCAAGGATTTTTGAATTTTGGTAGTTGAAGAAGTGCTATTTGTGGTCTTTGGTTCTTTTTGTTTTTTCTTTTCTTGCAACTCTCTCATTAGAACTATCAACATCAGCTATTGTTTGGGCTGCATTATTTTGCTAGGCATTGAATTGATTGTCAACAATATTGGATCCTTGAATTACTTAGTTGTGGAGAAATAATCAAGGACCATCTTAGTGAAGTGATCAGCTAGTGTTGCATGGCTCACAATAGAAGTTGTGGCACCACTAATATAAATTTGTGCACATATTGATCAAATAACAACATTGTATTTAAGGGATATTACGGATAGGACAAAAATTGATTGCTTCTTTGAGATAATTATATGGAAGATGTTGCGTAGATAGATATAGTGGATAAAATCTAGTAGCTCAATTGGTTGCAAATTGTTGCAATGTCTTTTTTTAAGTAATTAGGATCCAATTGTAATTTCTCATGAGTCATGGCCTTTGATAAATTGGTTCAGCACAAAGCCAACTTTGGAATTGAAATCAAGTCCAATTACAAGCTAAAGAGCATGTTCAATATAATCAAAAGAAGGAGTAAGTATACTCACCTCCTAATACATCAACTTTGATGCCTATTACTAGATGATGGTTGGAACAAAGACCTTCAAAGACTTATGTGATCATCTAGATCTCAAAAACCACAACTATTAAGTGAAATAAAAATTTCATTTTCATTATCAAATTATCTTAGAATTTTTCAATATACGCATAATATATGAAAAGTTTTCTTGAATTGGATAAATTAGATTTAATTGGATAATTAGAATTAAAATAAATGATTAATTCTAAATAAATTTTGATTAGATAGATGTTTTTTTATTTATAGATAAAAAACTCATTTATAGATAAAAAATTATCATTAGATGAATTTTAAATTTTAAATGATAATTAATATTAAATAAAAAATAAAATAAATTTATTTTAAAAATTCTTTTTAATTGTGTATATTATTTCTTACTTATTAAGTAATTTTTATTGTATTATAGAGGTATGTATGTGGATTTTAATTAGTTAAAAACTTTAAGTTTTTAATATGAAGGAGAAAATTTTATTTAATCAATATATAAATTAAATAGTAGTTGTGAACTAGAATAATTTATCTACTAGAGGGCTTTA
Organism: Physcomitrium patens; assembly: GCF_059467195.1. Lineage (NCBI taxonomy): Eukaryota > Viridiplantae > Streptophyta > Bryopsida > Funariales > Funariaceae > Physcomitrium > Physcomitrium patens. The sequence continues at coordinate 1,207,677 of NC_143414.1, forward strand.
TTTAATTCATAATTAAAAAAATTATAAGATTTGTTGAATAAAAATTAAATGCTAATAAAGAATTATAATTTTTTTAGATAATTAAATTATTATAAATTAAAAAAAATTTAAATTAGTAGGAACTTATTTTAATTCACATCTTTCCTAGTATTTAAATCCAACAAAGAATATTATATTTGAAAATTGTGGTTATAATTTTAAAATAGCTTGGACAAACTTAAATTATTATTTGAATTAGAATTTCTTGCTCCCTTCAAAAGATCTTAGGCTTATTATTGATAATTCTTTTGTAAGAAATTAAAAGAAACTACTTTTTTAAATTACTTGTATATCCATAAAATGGTTTTTTTTAATAATTTCCATATATTATCTTATTTTTTATTCAATAACTACTAAATAGGTATTTTTTCTTACAAAAGTGATGCACGTCTTACGTTTGGCATGATTGGTTCCTAAAATTTTGATTAGTATTTTTTTGATTTTGGAATTGAATGTTGGACCTTAGATTACCTCGATTTCTATAGAAGGAGATATATGATTACTACCTTCTCAAATTTTGTTGGTAATTTTGATAGATTGAGAAAAATTGATTAGGATGCTCTTATTGGCCATATTAAGTGCACCACAGCCTTGAAGTGAGTCTATCAAATTCTATAGGATGGAGAATTTGGTTTGGAATTTGGCTCTTAATTAAAAAATTATTTCTTCTTATATGGCCTTTATTTATTGTATTAACTTGTTTTAGAACCTCTATTAAAAATAAAAGACCTATTTTTTAAATTCTTCCTTTAGTTTATTTTTATCCTTTGAATATGCCAACTTAAGGAGGTTGGATGGTAATTTAATCTCTAAAGGTGTCAAATAATTGTTGCCAGATTGGAATTGGTTTTCCGTAGCTCTTTACAAATATACTTAAAATTTGCTTACATTTTTGGCATAGATTGGGATAAAGTTAGAGATCCTATGGTCTTTCTTCCTCTACATACTTTCTTATTATTTGTTGATGTCTTTAATTATTGGGATTGTTTTCTTGGCATCTTTTAAATTGTCCAACCTTTCATTAAATATCTTTTTAATTTTTTTTTATTATTGAATCTTTGAATAAAGAAATGAGTGATGGTATTGTTTGAAAAAAAAGGTTTTCATGAACAGGATTACTATTAGTTCAAATTATCAAATGTATTTGGTATTTTTTTTCCCTTGTTTCAAAGACTAAAAGCCATGAAGATCTTACTTTGCCCCACTTTTAGTCTAATTTTTTTAAAAAATACTCTCATGAGTATATTCTAATCTTTAAAGGATTAAGGGGCATGAATCATATACCATTTCTAAGTATTATCTTTGAAGGTACTTGAAAACCAAACAAGATAATAGCTTGGATTGATTATTAAATATATTACAAGAAGTTCCATGAACCTCTCTATGTATGCTGATAAGTCATCATTCCTAGTTCTTTTAAATATAGAGAAATTATGAGGCATAGATGTTGCTTATAAATCTTTTGGAATTATAGTATAAAAATTCTTTGATTGAATTTAGGAATTAATGGATGTAGGATTTGGAAAAGTTTATTTCTTATAATTTATTAAAAGAAAAGGATTATTGACCTTTTTCACTCTTGATTTATTTCTATAAAATAATTAAGAGATTTAAGATTCAACTCTTCTTCTTTAATTATTTGGTTAAAATTCAATCTATATGAATTTTTAACAAATATGTCTTGAGATGCTAGAAGTGGAGTTTGTTTGTCCACCTATTAGACTTCAATACATTTGGATTTTGGTTTGATTTTCTTAGAAGCTACTTCAAGGTATTTTTTAAGTTAGGTTGGCTTACCTAGATCTAATAGAACTATGCATCTACATGACTAAAAATATTTTGTTTAACTTAGACTTTTGATTTTATACTATCAATCTCCATAAGAAATTTTAAATTATCAGCTCTTCTGCATATAGTCTACTTAATTTAATTCCAATAAGAAAAGAAAATAAAACAAAAGAAATTAAAGTAAGAATGTTGGCTTGAGTATCATACTAAGCATGGACTTTTTTCAACTTTAATCACTATACAATAGAATTGTATGTAGGAGTGATTATAAGCAATCATAATGTGAAGAATTTTTTTATATTAAAATAACATGGAGTCCAATCTCTTTGTTTATTTATCCCTTCTTATTAAAGATTTTAGAAAATTATCTATTATAATAATTAATAAATAATATTTATAATATAAAAATATTTTTTGTAAAAAATTAAGCTACATTGAAAAAAAAAGTTATCTAATTGCATCTCTAGTCAATCTAATACTTGTTAACAAACTTCCAACATGCAACTTCTTTTTAACCAATTGAATCTAACTATTTAAATAAAATTTTAGATTGAAGATAAGAAATTCTAAAAATTCTATCTTTCTTTCTATAATAGCTTCTATAAGATGATTTGAAAGCTTATTTCTTTTTACATCTTCTTCTAAGATTCTATCTTTCAACTCCTAGCTCTTGTTCCTTACTTTTATATATATCTGCTAAATTTGAAGGAAAAAAAAATAATTGACAAGAGTCAAGGAACTTACTTGAAATTGACCTTTCTAGTACCACTTCTTCTTGTATTCTTTTCTCCTCGATCCACAATCTATATTAACTAATTTAAATTAAAATTCAATAATTTAATTGAAAGAGTATTTATCTTAGATTTATAATTTTTAGTTACTTGATTTTTTTTTGTTTTTTTTATTTTTTTTTCCTAACTTTCCTATCTATTTCTTTTTCTTCAAAATCTTCTTTTTATATTGTTAACAAAGAAATATCTTAACCCTCTTCCTGAAGTCTTTTTATTAAAATATACCTATAAAAAAAAAGAATACAAAGAATAATAGAGATGATTAAATATCCCTACCACTATAAAATATCCCTCAATTAGAAATCACAAAGACACAAAAAAATCGTACAAGTGATGGAAGAGGTGATTAAATTCCTTTATTACTAGAAAATAGCCTTTTATAAGAAAATGACAAAAAGAAGAGTGATGAATCCTTGCAAATGAGCTCTTTGCTTCAAAATCCCAATTCCTCTACAATTCTAAGCTTAGATTCTTTCTTTAATAATTTTGTACATAATTATCAATCAAAAATAATTTCCTATTTATCTTTCAAGCTATTAAAACCGCCTTGCTTCTAGCAAATGCATCAAAATATAAACTAAAATAAATCTCTAGTAGTTTGAAGTCTATTTTAATTCACAATAATATAATTGCTTAAATATTCTAATAACTCTTAATTATTTTTTAAATAGCATTCAATAACTCTAATAACTTTTTAATTGTGAATTAATTAAATCTCTTTGGTAGATGATTTATTCTAGGTCACAACTACTAATTATCTTATGAAGTGATTAAATAAAATTTCTTCTTTTTTCTTACTAAAAAGAACTTAAATTTTCTAACTAGTTAAATTCACGTGCTCACAATCTACTACAACAATGCAAACTATTAAAAAAACTTAAAGAATCCACATACTTTGAAGAAATTTTTTAATATGATTTTATTTTATTTTGATATAAGTTTTTATTTTTATTTAATTATCTGATTAAAATTTCATCCAAAATTTAAATCTGATCTACGAAAAATTTTAATCTACAAATAAATTTTCATTCTAAAATAATTTCTTCTTGTTAAATAAGGATTCATCTACTAAAAATTAATTTTATATATAAATTTTTATTCATATTTAATTTAAATTCATCTGATTTAATCTAATTCACCTAATTATGTTTAAATAAATTTATTTCTAATACAAATTATTCATGTAATAGCCACTCATCTAAGTTGTAAAAAATTATTTCTTTACACATATGTCAAGAAATTCTTACAACAATTTGGTATGATTTGTAGGAAGACTTCAATCCTTATTGATTAGTAATGTTGAATAAAGAGATCGTCCTTCAGCTTTAGCCTCATTCTTGCATTGATGGATACAACCAATCTTCTTATTATGAGATATTGTCAATACCATATTGACCTTGGCTTCAAAATCCAATTCTTGTTGAATTTGATTAATTAGTTTTTAATTATTTTTCTAAATTTTTTAATTAATAAAAAAAATAAAAACTAAGAACTAATATATTTCATAATTTTTATCTGATTTTTATATATCATGCACAAATGAAATATAATAACACCCCATCACTTGTATTTTCTAATAGACCTATAAGTATCTTTTTATAACTTAATAATAAAAAAAAAACAAAAATTCTTGTGTTTAAGTTTGGTACTTTTGTTGTTAAATCCAAAGTCTCCAAATAACAATCATCTTCTTAAGATCTATCAATTATTCTCAAAAAATTATCTTTGATAAGAAAAAAATAATTTCTCTTATAAAAAATAAGATATCATCTCTAAAGGGGAAAATAGGGGCATTTGAGAGACATGCTACTTCTATAATGAAGACTACACTGATTCAAAAAATTGTTTCAATATTGATGTATTTTAGAAAGAATGATATATTATAAATAAATTATAGTGAATAATGACACGTAGATATATAGAAAATAAAATACTCTTTTATAGGTATCAAATGAGCCTAAGTAGAAAAGAATCCATTAGGTAATTGTGAAGCAATGACCAATCTAATTTGGAACAATATTGAAATATTTTTTTGAATATAGTATCCAATTACATATCAATACTTTGTAGGACCTCCTTTGGCCTTGATAACTACTTTTAACCTCCTAAGCATACTTTCTATTAACTTTTGGCATAAAACTACTTCAATATTATTCTATTCTATACCTATTCTTTTCCATAATTTCCAAATTTTCTTTGGTTTAATCTTTCAAGTGTTGAGCTGGCATTTGATGTGCTCCTAAAGATATTCAATGGAATTAAGATCAAAAGACTGAGTAGGCCAATCCATTACTTTAATCTTATGATGATCAAATTACTTTCATCTTAATTTTGAGTTATGCTTGGAATCATTATCTTATTGAAAAATCACTTCCTCCTCAGAAATGCCAAATTCTTTAATATTAGAGAGTAGGTTTTTTTCAAGAATTTCTACAAATTGCTTGGCATCCATCTTCCCCTCAACCTCTGCTATCCCTCCAACTCCATTCTATCTTACACAATCTCATACCATTATATTTCTACCCCCATGCTTAACAATTTTTTTTTATCTTCTTATTAAGCAAGGATAGATCTTTTTGTTTCCACACCCACTTTATGCCATCTGACTCAAATCTATTGATTTTTGTCTCATCTGACCAAATAATCCTCTTCTAATCCTCTACAGTCCATTCCTTATACTTCAGAGCAAAATCCAAGCATTGTTTCTAATAGTGGGTAGATAATAGTGGTTTTTTTTTTTCATCATAGCTTTCATATTCTATTTTTTGAAAATATTTCAAATGATTTGGATTGACACAAGATTACTAATAATATTATTAAGAATTTTAGCA